>NC_084779.1:1012500-1167500 GCF_028858725.1 Colius striatus
GCACTGTTGAGGCATCCAGAGGTGATGTGATGTTATAGAGAACTGTTGCCATGCCCACATCTGCTGTGATGTCACAGAGTCTCATTTCAGTGCCCAGATACTATGTGAAATCTCAGAGCACTGTGTGTCCGGTGTCCAGACGTCCTGTGATGTCACAGAGCACTATTGCAGTGCCCAGATGTGCTGTCATATCACACAGCCCTGCTGCAAAGCCCAGATGTGCTGTTGCATTACACAGTCCTATTGCAGTGCACACGTCTTATGATGTCACAGAGCACTGTTGCCTTTCCCAGGTGTGCTGTGATGTCACAGAGCACTGTTGCACTGCCTAGTACTAGGACGTCGCAGAACGCCACGGCAGTGTCTGGATGTGATGTGATGTCAAACACTCTTGTTGCAGTGCCCAGATGTTCTGTGATGTCCTACAGCCCCGTTCCAGTGCCTAGATATGCTATGATGTCACGGAGCAGTGTAGCACTGCCCAGATGTGCTGTGATACGATGCACACCGCACATCCTCTGCAATGCCCACATGTACTGCTATGCCACACAGTCCTGTTGTAGTGCCTAGATGTTCTCTGATTTCACACACCCCCTTGTAATGCCCAGATGTGCTGTGATGTCACACGGCCCTGTTGCAGGGCCCAGATGTGCTATGATGTCACAGAGCACTGTTGCAGTGCCCAGATGTGCTGTGATGTCACAGAGTACCACTGCAGTTCCCACTTGTGCTGTGATCTCACAGGCACTGTAGCAATGTCCTCTTGTGATAGGATGTTTCAGAGCACTGTTGCAGTGCCCACGTCTGCTGTGATGACAGAGTCTCGTTTCAGTGCCCAGATACTATGTGAAGTCTCAGAGCAGTGTGTGTCCAGTGCCCAGACGTCCTGTGATGTCACAGAGCACTATTGGAGTGCCCAGATGTGCTGTAAGGTCACACAGTCCTGCTGCAAAGCCCAGATGTGCTGTTGTGTTACACAGTCCTGTTGCACTGTGCACATGTTCTGTGATGTCACAGAGCACTGCTGCCTTTCCCAGATGTGCTGTGATGTCACAGAGCACCGTGCCAGTGCCTAGTGATGCTGTTATATATCACAGCAGTGATTGAGTGCTCAGATGTCTTGTAATGTCACAGAGCACTGTAGCAGTGTGCAGTTGAGATAAGATGTTCTAGAGCACTGTTGCAGTGCCCAGATGTGCTGTGATGTCAGAGAGTCCTGTTTCAGTGCCCAGATATGATGTGAAGCCTTAGAGCACTGCTACAGTGCCCAGACGTCCTGTGATGTCACACAGCACTGTTGCTGTGCCCAAAGGTGATGTGACGTCACAGAATACTGCCGCAGTGTCCGGATGTGATGTGATGTCACAGAGCCCCATTCCAGTGCCTAGATAAGCAATGATGTCACAGAGCAGTGTAGTGCTGCCCAGATGTGCTGTGATGCAATACACACAGCACAACCTCTGCAATGCCCACATCTCCTGCAGTGTCACACAGCCATGTTGCAGTACCTAGTTGTGCTGTGATGTCACAGAGCACTGTTGCAGTGACAACGTCTGCTGTGATGCCACAGAAACCCGTTTCAGTGCCCAGATATGATGTGAGGTCTTAGAGCACTGCTACAGTGCCCAAAAGTGCTGTCATGTCACACAGCGCCGCTGCAAAGCCCAGATGGGCTGTTGTATTACACACTCCTGTTGCAGTGCGCACCTGTGCTGTGATGTCACAGAGCACTCTTGCAGTGTTCAGTTGTGCTGTGATGTCAAACGTCCACGGAAGAGGAAGACGGAGCACTGGAACAGGTTGCCCAGAGGGCTTGTGGAGTCTCCTTCCTTGGAGGACTTCAGCATAAGCCTGGACACGTTCCTGTGCTACCTGACCTAGGTGAACTTGATTCTGGAGGAGGGGGTTGGTCTAGATGATCTCTAATGGTCCGTCCCAACCCCTACCATTCTAGGATTCGATGATGTCACACAGCGTGGATGCAGTACCCACATGTGCTGTGATGTCACAGAGCACTGTTAGAGTGTCCAGAGGTGATGTGATGTTATAGAGCACTTTTGCCATGCCCACGTCTGCTGTGATGTCACAGAGTCTCTCTGCAATTGCCACATGTGCGGCAATGTCACTGAACCCCATTGCAGTGCCCACGTGTGCTGTGATGTCCCCATGTAGTCTATCAGCCAGCACTGTGTCACATTTGCAGCTGCTTTCCTGAGGGAACTATATCCATTCCCACTCACTGGGACTCCTCAGCTCCCATTGAAAAAATACATGTTGTCAGTTAAGCTCTACCACTGCGTATGGGAGCTACAAGAAAGCCGGAAGGCAGACTCCACCTATAGTGGTAAGTAGGTCCCATTGTAGTCTATCATCTTGCACTGTGTCACATTTGCAGCTGCTTTCCTGTGGGACTTATCTCCAATCCCCTGCACTTGGGCTGCTCAGTTCCCATTGAAAACACACAGGCTGCCAGTAGAAGTTATGCCACTGCGTGTGGGCACTACAAGAAAGCAGGTACACAGACCCCAACTACAGTGGTAAGTAGGTGTGGTAGTTTGAGCCTGGCTGGATGCCAGGTGCCCACCACACCACTCTGTCCCCCACCTCCTCTGCAAGCCAGGGAAGGGGAGAAAATAAGATGGGAGTCTCGTGGGTTGAGATAAAAGCAGTTTAATAAAGAAGCAGCAAAGCCGCGCGCGGGAAGCAAAGCAGAAGCAGATAAAGCTGTTCCTCTCCACTTCCCATCAGCAGCGATGTCCGGCCACCTCCCGAGAAGCAGGGCTGCGGTACGCGTAGCGGTTGCTTTGGGAAGGCCAGAAATGCATCTCGCCTCCCCTTCCTGCTCCTCTCCCCCAGTTTATATTACTGAGCTGACGTCATATGGTATGGAATATCTCCTTGGTCAGCCTGGGTCAGCTGTCCTGGCCATGGCCCGTGCCAAGATCATGCCCACCCACAGCTATTGGTGAAGGTGGGGGAAGGAGTGCTGGAGGGACAGCCCTGATGCTGTGCGAGCGGTAGTCATAACATTGATATCAACAGTATGCACAGCACTGCAGGAGCTGCTGTGGAAAGTCACTACCATCCCAGACTCACTACAGACAGTCACAGGAATGCAGACATATTACAAACACTATTGTTTCTGTGTTCAAACGAAACACACAGTCAGTAATATCAATCATGAAAACATCTCCTTAATTGTAGCATTCTTTTTTCATAAAGTGTATGCTCAAAAAACCTTGTAAACTCTTACAAGGGCTCCAAGTTTGCTGCATGTCCAATACGTTCATGTGGCTGCACAGCTTCTGAAGTTGTGTTCTGTGTTCTGGATTGTCAGTTCCCAGACCTGTAGGCAAAACCTCAGATTGAACGTCGTATTCGTTAACTGACATCTTCAAGTCTGGAAGCCTGGTAACCCGGACCTTGGATGACAAAACACACCAAGTTGAAACCACAACTCATCAGTAGTCTCTCTCTAACTCTAAGCTGCTCTAAGTGAAGCTTTAAACATGTACCCATTTATTGATACCTGTAAGGAATTGGTTTTCTCCCAATGTCCCAACAGGCACGTTCCCGTGTTTAATTCTTCTCCAGATATTGCCATCTTTTTCATCATAATAGTGTCGTAAGGAACTCGTAGTCAACTCCATGTAACACAACCAAGAGAGCAACCAAGTAAACAATCCGAGCCCTGATTACACAAGTTACAGCTGAAATACACACCACACAGAATAACTTCCCAGACCAAAATAGAAGAAGAAAACTGCTGGGGGGACACAGTTAGAAAAACTCTAAACAAGAACAAAAGCATGGCAATCAGAAAAAGGCTGAGATGTGCCATATAGAAAAGGAAGCTGTTAAAGAGAATTACTTCCAGTAATTCCCCGTTTCCACTTTATTTTTCATCTGAAATTGCCTGAATGCTCAGATGGAAAACAGCATCACACATTCCAAAACACTAACTAACTGTACTCTTGGACAGGACCAAGCAGCCACAAGAGGCACGTCACGATCCTGAGAGGGAGGGGTGGCCTTTCTGATGAACTTGTCCAGACAATTAAAAAATAACCAACTCTTTAAGCAAAACTCACCTCTAAGTCAATCTCCTACCAACAAGGTTTTGGGAGAATAGGAGAATGCTGAGAGGAAACACTCACTGCATGGAGGGCTGTTACCTTCTAGTCAGTCTTACCCAGAAGAATATTTGCCAGTGCCTTTATTACAGGCCAGGGAACTGACAGAACAATACAAACATGGCACTGACTGTAATATTTTCATTTCAGGAAAACCTGAAGAGTTGACTCTGAGAAAACCAATAATTGAAACAATTTCACCCCATGCCTGAGATTATTGCCATGAGAAGTTATCTCAGTTTACCACAGAATGGCTGTGGCTGGAATGGCCCTCTGGAGATAATTTCATCCAAACTCCCTGCTCAAGCAGGGACACCTAGAATCATGTGCCCAGGACCACATCCTGGTTGCTTCTGCTTATTTCCAAGGACAGAGAATCTACAGTCTCTGAGAAACCTGTTCCAGTGGTCAGACACCACCACAGTAAATTATCCAACAGTATTACCTGAATACCGTGTGGAATCAAATTGAACTTGGAACGGACAGAAGTAAAGAAAAGAACAGGTGCTCTTGGTAAAGGAGTTTAGATACAAATATTCGGTAAAAGGTCCAAAAGTTTCATAGAAGCAGAAACATCTTGTCTTACTTGGAGCTGTGTGAGCCAATTTCAGTGGTCCCTTACAGCCTCAGTGAGTCTATGTTTCTGTGATCTAATGCATTAGAAAATGAATGACAATGTTTTAAAAATCAAACCAGACATTTCCATTTCACTATGTAACAGCCCCTTAAAAATCAAGCTCCATTGAGTATCAAAGTGATATGACATTAACCACTTGTTAGATATTACTTGATAAATAAGTTACAGACTCCCACACTCATGCAGTCCATCTCTGTCAATGTCTAAGCAGATGGCCTAAATAACCTGGGAAGCATCATGAAGATACTCTAAGATGACATCAGATGCACCCATTCTCAACATGCACTACCTTTTGGATCATTCATTGACATTTGCACCTTAGAACACAAAACCTGCAGTAAGAAAAGAACAGGTGCTCTTGGTAAAGGAGTTTAGATACAAATATTTTGTAATGCTGCAATTCTATACCTCCCATTGGGTCAATCCCAGTTGTGTTTCCCAAGGTCAGTACTACTTTTGCTTTCTGTAGTTCTCCTTTAACTTTTTGATGAATAGAATTAGTTACCTAAGGAAAAAAAGTCACTGCACTTGAGGTGAATTCCAACTTAACTTTACAATAACTGTAATGAAACAAATCTTCCAAGCTTAAACATGACACGAGTATTAAACAAATAAAACCAGATTTTGTTACTCATTAAGGAAGGAGCTTCCTGAATGGGACAGTACTCAAACACAGTTTCATTTACAGAGGCTATCCTTCCCCCGTTGAATCCCCACAGATGCAAAAGCAGCAATAACGTTTTCTGGAAGAAGATGCTGAATTCAGAAGAATTGAAGAAAAAAAATCCCATAAATCTCACTTGATTTTGCAGGAAAACAAACCAAGAAAACTGACTTCTCAGAATCTGGCCAATAGTAGATATTTCTTGTTAATACTAATGAGGAGTTAAATTAGAAAACTAAGTTTGCAGTTCATTACTGTTTTCTTACAGAAAATAACACACAAAGAGAAATAAAAGAACATACCATTGAAAATCTGATAAATATTACCTTTGGGTTCCACTCCAGTTCATTACCAATGGGTGTCACTCTACAAATTCCCCAGCCTGAGGTGGCAGACACTGAAACTTGGCAGGTGAGTGAAGCAGCTGGTAACTTTGGACTTGACATGTTCTGCCTTCATCTATATAGTTAATTTTGACACTACAGAACATATTTTCCTTCTCTTTTGGGGAAATATCTAGCACCTGAGCCCTTCAAAGTTGGAGAGGAAACAAAGAATTATTATAGTTGTAAAGTTTCTTCAGCTACTTGTGTCTAAAAAAGTACTTTGTACTAAAGTTAGTACTTTGTACTAAAGTACTTTGTATTAAAAAGTGCACATGAATAATTTAAACCAAAACAAATCCACATTTTTACCTGTGAACAACTGTTTTCTGACATAAACCATGAAATGCCAGCTTCTCCACATTTTTAACAGCAATCTTATTACCAGGTTCCTTAAAATACCCATTAATTCCTTCAGCAAGAATTGTATATTGGTCCTTCTGCTGATCTACTCTTCGACCAAAGTAGTTTGTTGCATTTACAACGTGGAGAGGCAGAATCTGAAAGCATAAAATACGTTATAAAGACAACTGATGGTTTCTTAAGTTAATGAGACGTTTTCATGTTGAAGGTGACCTACCTCTTTCCAGCCTAAAGAGATGACAAATACTGCTGTACACATGCATTTCAGAAGATGATGACCTGTTATTACTCCAAAGATTAGGAATAATCCTGAATGAATGAATCCTTATGAATGGTAACTGTCCATAGCCCAGTCCAGACTGGACACAAGTTTATAGAGCAAGATCTATTAGGTCTTGGTGGTATTCCACTTAAATGAACACTAGTGAACTACAGTATTACCTGTCAAGCTACTAACCACTAAGGCATTTCACATCATCCAAGCTTAATTTTAAGTGGTCTCCAACCTTACAATGAGATTTAGAAGAACTGACTGGGGAAGCGTGACGCCTTCCCTCTTTTTGCACAGAAAATGCTTGACATAAGCTATCAAGAACACCAATTCACAAAATGCTGGGTGCATTTCATCCAAAGGCTCATGCTAGGCACAAGTACTGAGATACAGATGAGTGTATGAGGCCAGACAGAAAAGAAGACCAGAAAGGTAATTTCCACTTACTAAAACCCTAAAACTCTCACAGTGCAACTAGAGATTCTTAAAGGAAAGCAACATGATACTGAGTTCTAAACAAAAGAGACAGTGAACACTTATCCAATTGACAACTGATTTGTAAGACATATATCCAGGCTCTGCAGTCACCAGAACCAGAACTAGATGAGGAAAGAGGCCACAACTGCTGTCTTGAGTGCACAAAAGGGAAGTACAAGTTTATAACAGGAATATTATGAAATCTGTCCAGGTTTCAAGCACTCAAACTGTATCTATAGGTTATCAACGAGTTTCAACTACCAGCTGCCAACAAAAGCTTATTTATTAGGCAGAAATGGAAGTCTGCATCAAAATGACAGAGAAGGAAAAATCCTCCCTTCAACTCTTGTTAAACAGGCATGATCTTCCACTGCAATGTTTCTTCACTCCAGAGGATTGTGTTTGCTCTACTACAGAAATAATGACATTTACAGGACCTTTAATCTTTGCCTATTTTGGTTTATGTTCTAAATAGATAGAGGAAAGGAATAAACAGAACAAATGCCCTCTTCCCATAGAACACGAGCCTCCAATGCAGGAGAAAATCTAAGGTAAACTCGGAACCACCTACAAAACAATTTTAGGTCAAGCTAAAGATTAAGGGAAAATCTGACACACACCTAAGCAACAGAGAAACTAAAAAAGCTAAAAATCTCCCAAATACCCAAGAGATGTGGGATATGTACTACATTAACATGAAGGTAATATGCTAAGGAGGTATTTAAGATGTGTTCCTGGTACACCAAACCAAGGGAAAAAGCAATAACTGTAACTTACCATCAGATATCCAGGTGTTTGTGTCACTGTATCTGGGATATGCTGGGGCACGTCTGTTTGTAAATTAACTTGATGACGATCCAGACACACTGTTCTGTTTCTACATATTTAAAAACTGGTTTAGAACAAAGCCCTTTTACTTGTAAACTATTTTTGATGTGGCTTACAACATCTTTTCACACTAACATTTCATCAGCCCTCAGTATTCAATTTCTGTTTCAAGTAGCACCAATGACTGGAGATTAGACAGAAGTGGCCAAAAAGCTCTTGTTGGAAAAGTTTCTACAATAAAACCAAAAACCACAGGAAACTAGTTTCAGAATAAAACAAAGACTAACACTGAATTTTGTGTTACTTGCAACAAGGGTCATCCTCACAAGAAGGAATATCTGAGGGCTTCATCCAAGGCCCTTTTAGAATCCAGTTAGACACAGCTCAGAGAAGTCATCTACTTACCTAATCTGGAGGGACAGAAGACAACAGAGGAGAGAGCAAAGCATAAGCCTTGGGCAATTATGGGCTAGAATACTAATCAAAAAGGAGTCTGAAGTTCCCTCAAGAACACTTGGGCAGGAATGACAATGAATTATGATATCCTGTCAGGCTACATGAGATTGGTCTGCAGAAAATGTTGGTATTTTGATTTTCGTAGCAGTATCTAAGAAGAGTGAAACTGATGCAAAAGTAACCACAAGAAAAAGAGTCATGAGCAAAAAATGGTTTCATGAAAGTATCCAATAGGAAAATTGAGCAAGAAAACAGAAGCAGCCATCATTGAGGCATATACCACCTTCCTACACCAGTATGGGTGGTACGAAAGCTTGGCAATTCCTTACCTGCGAGCCCCAAATGTTTTAAGATGGGTACACAGTGGCCTTGACAATTTCTGGTATTCTTCATCTTTTAGCACCTTGGCAGTCAAACCAGGCAGTTCTGGGGGAACTTCAGCTTCTGCCTGCTGCAAATAGCAGAGGATCCCAAGTGCATCACACTCGTTGTTTTCTCTTAACAGAATGACTGACTGTGCCTTTGTGTTCTCTTGGTCTACAGAAGAATCCTAAAACAAATACACACGTATTTTTAACAGCTTCTGTGTATCCACTACTTTGTGATCAAATGCACTATTAACCTGGTAACGGTTTGTCAAACCTTTATCGCATTACAGAAGTTGTCAGGCATGCTGTGTACACGATGAGCAAAGATTCTTGGAGAGGAAAACTGAAATGTGTCACACAAGTGGCATCTGTAGCTTCCAAAGACTGCATGCATTCATCTGTTAAAGCTAAGCACACGGTTTATACACACTTGTAAGTGTACTACTCGAAGCATGTGAAGTGTGACATCACTTTAACAGTGGCTGTTTCCATCTCTCCATCCAAAGATTTAAGCATTAAGAAAAAAGTCTTTCCCAAACCACTTTGTCATGGTTTGCCATGACAGCCTTTTCTGGTGAGGGGGAAGGGGCTGTAAAGGTGGCTCCTGGAAGAAGCTGCTCGCAGCTCTCCCCAGCTCTGAGCCAGACCCACTGCTGGGGCTGAGCCAATGAGCCTCCATCATCACTTTTTAAGAGAAGCCTGAGGAGGAGGTTTCTTCCTCCATTCTTCTTTCTTCTGCCCTTTCTTCTTCTTGCTGGTGGTGGTGCAAGGAGTAGGAACAGTGAGAGAAACAACCATGCAGACTCCAAGGTCAGCGATGAAAGAGAGGAGGAGGTGTGCTGGAGCAGAGACCTCCCTGCATTCTATGGAGAGAACTGGGGAAGCTGAGGTTTGTTTGCATTTCTTTAAAGACCCTGCAGCAGCGGTAGAGACTCATTTTGCTAAAGCTGGCCCCAGTCCAGAGGCAGCGATTCACTTCATTAATGGCCCCGAGCCAGGGGCAGTGATTTCCTTCTTTATCACTATGGCCAGAGCAGGCCGTGTCCCGAAGGAGGGACCCAATATCCACAGCTGTAACTGTGGGGAGGAACCATATTGGGATTTATCAAAATGAGACAGAACATAGTTAAAAATGTCATCATGAATGCATTCTGTGTCAGACATTCCTGTCAGCCTTTCTTCTAGCTGCCAGAAGGGCAGGGTTTGGGCTATTTTTAGCAGAAGTAGTTAAATTACAAATTCACAAACCTCCTTTATTCTTAGAAGTCAAGATATTTTAGTTTGTTATATCTTAATAATTAAAACCCCCACTTACCTGTGTAAAATGATGCTCACCTGATGAACCATTTCTGCCTCATCTCCTGAATTAGTGAATGTCAGCACCTTCTGAAGATTACTGTGGGTAAAAGCCAGTATTTTGAGTAACACAGCGGTTCTTTCACTGTCCATACAAGGCTGTACAACCTAAAGGTGGATACAAACCAGAGGGCTGGTAATTCATGTAATCTAGACATGCTTTACTGTGTATTTCTTCTTTTAAGAAGCACAAAGCATTGTTATATACCAAAGAACATTGGTAAATCCTAAATCTTCTGTTAAACTTATAATGTACAATATACAACTCTCACAAAGGGTGTGAACTTCTGACAGCTTCCAGAAGCAAAATTAAAACCCATCACAATCAAAATCTCACATCGGTATTTTCTTACACGTGTGATTTTTGATGATTTGTCAGTGTTGAAGTTTCTCACTGAAGTACCACTGAAGAAGTTTCACACTCCATAAGCACAGTGCACTACCTCAGATAGTCTTAAAAAAAGCCCCGAAACATGGACATTTGCAGTGCTGCCAAATCACTAGACTTTTCACAAAAAGTGATGTTTTTCCAGTTTCATGTCATGCTCAGAATGTCTGGTCTTAGAGACTTCCCAACATTTTCAATCCCCAAATGATTATGTTTTGAGTCATTGAAGAATTCAGATCATCCTTGTAACATTTTATACAATTGTTCAGGTCTATACCACACTGACTGGAAGTTCCATGAGAAGACACCTCAGGATATACAGTAGCTTTCTCAAAATATTAGGTCAAATCAATTTCTGCACTGTGTGGCACAGAGCAGTCAAACAAGCATTTTACTAGCTCTGTCTTTGGAAAACTCACTTGTAGTTCTGCCACTCAATCAACAACCACAAAAACATTCTGAACATTCTGGTCACAAACAACTAAGACAGCCTACATTGCATTCAAGTGGCATTCAGACGACAGAAGTATTCTTACTTCCTCAGATTTTTACACTTTTAGCTGCTTCTTTGTTCTGCCCAAGTATTAACAACATTGGATGAAGCTGTCTGGAGCATCTCTGGTATGTTTTCAGTAGCTCAAAAACAAGTTGTGTCTTCTTCCACCCAGGACACAAGATAAGTGCTAGTGGCTAGGTGTGTATGTACAAAAGAGTTACAGTAGAGCATGAGACAACTGTTTAGAATCTTAGTCATTGTACTATTTCAGAATTTAGGGCAAAAGTAAAATCCGCAAAACAGGCCTTTCAATGCTTCAAACAGAAGCTTTTAACACCATATCACCTCTTCAGTGCAGATGGTACAGGCCCGAGGAACCGTGCACCAAGCTGGAGACAAATGGATGTGCAGCAACACACAGTGAAAGGTCCAAAAGTTTCATAGAAGCAGAAACATCTTGTCTTACTTGGAGCTGTGTGAGCCATTTTCAGTGGTCCCTTACAGCCTCAGTGAGTCTATGTTTCTGTGATCTAATGCATTAGAAAATGAATGACAAAGTTTTAAAAATCAAACCAGACATTTCCATTTCACTATGTAACAGCCCCTTAAAAATCAAGCTTCATCGAGTATCAAAGTGATATGACATTAACCACTTGTTAGATATTACTTGATAAATAAGTTACAGACTCCCACACTCATGCAGTCCATCTCTGTCAATGTCTAAGCAGATGGCCTAAATAACCTGGGAAGCATCATGAAGATACTCTAAGATGACATCAGATGCACCCATTCTCAACATGCACTACCTTTTGGATCATTCATTGACATTTGCACCTTAGAACACAAAACCTGCAGTACTCTAATATATACATCCTCCACTCCTGTTTCTCAAGGTTTGTAGCAACTGCTCAACTGCAAAAGTATAAGAACTGGTGGAATATACAAGAAAGGATTATTTCCCTGATATGAGATGGCAACTACATCACATCCTTGAGCTATTGGTGGCCAACAGTAAGATTCAGTGGAGTTACGGCCTAAAACTTTTTTCCAAGTAAGTTCCTACAGAAAGAGAAATAAAGAGTTCTACCTGAAAATCGTGTGCTTGAAACACCAACAAGGCAACACAAAGCACTGAGCAATTTAAAAGCCTTTGACCCACTGCATAATACATTTCCTTAACATACAATATGATAAGAGTTCTTCTGGGATGAGGAGTTAAATTCTTACATCCAATTCAAATGCCATCATTTGTAGCAGTGGTTGGTGGATCAGATGAAACTGTACAATTCTACAGTCTCTGAAGCATAATTTACTCAACCGTATGAACAACCTCCTACACATTCCTCAATCAAAATTAGCTACTATAGTATTTAGTATCTGAAAGTTAAGGTATGATACTAGTCTTAAAAATACTAAATGTAATGTATTACATTAGCATTACCCTTTCCAGATCTTCAAGAAGTGGTGCTGTTTCCAGAATTGATGGTGGCTTCATTTTCTTGCCAAGAAAGACAAAGTTTCTTTCTTCAAGATTTTGAAAACTCTGAAACCATGTGAAATAGATGACAAAGGCAATACTTAGTAGATGGGTTTGAGCTTACATCCAACTTAAAAACTATTTTTTTGAGAAGAATTAGCCAAAGAAATGGTAAACACAAATGAAGTACAACTCACACACACGTCACACAGAACAGAGCTGAGACTCCTACTGTCCTCTGACTTGGCCATTGCCTCTGTTTCTTGCTTTTTTTCTTTTTGTCTCTTCCGCTGCATTTTTTTTTGCCCTTCATATTTTCACAGAGGCACCACCAACTTTGCTGGCTTGCTGAGCTTTGGTCTGGTCTTGTTGCTGATGTGGCTGGATTCAGTCCCTGATGTCCCTCCACAGAGTCCCTCCACAAAGACCACTCTTGTAGCCTCAACACTACCCACACCTTCCACATATATGACACACGTTTGCAGAGGTTAAATGGAAGTTATATCCTGGAATTACCTGTTGCTCATTTTCAGTTCTATGTGTCTTCAAAGGATCAGAGTTTAAGCACTGCTGAAGCCTGAGAAATATACAAATATTAAATTCAATGTAAATGCAAAAGGAAAGTGTAATCGATAAATATCACCAATATTTCTAAAATGGCATGAAACAGTTCACCTACAAAATATCTCTGATGTATTACCTGTGCCAACAAAAACCCTCAAATATGACAGAAGAAATCAAAAAGGACCATTTTGGATGTAAAATTTACTATTAGTTTTTAGGTATCTGAAAATAACCCAAAGGATTTTTTAACCAAGACAATTGGTGGGTTCCTCAACTTCAGAAGAAAATCAGATGGGACTGCAGGAAAAAGGTTTCTTACAGTTGCAAAAACATGAAACAATGTATCTTTGCAACAGTTAAAACTTGAATTAAAAACACCCCTCAGGTTGTTTACATATGCAGCAAGTGATCTGCAGCATAATAAAAGCCTTGCACAAGTCAACTCAGTCAGATTTCATTCAGCTGGAAAACTTTATCAATCACACTAAGAATAAAATAAGGCAACTGAATATGCTGAGTGTGCAGAAACGTACTGCCTCATCACAGCCTTGTTTTCAAGCTACTGTTTAGAAAGAATTGCTATTTTTACTGTGGTCTGGGTAAGTATCAGCAGCTTCTAATGGCCTCCTTCCCCAATACCATGTGCACACATCTTGTCTTACCCTCTGCCCTTTTAACTGTCTAAGAAGAGTAACTGGAAACATACTACAGCTCCTAATTATCTGGCTACACAATTGGTTCAAATATGTAACATACTGTACCATACCTGTCTGTGTGAACTGCTGGATTTTCCTTGAAAGGCAATCCTGGGATTGTTTTGACAATCTATCAAGAAAAGACAAACCCTTTTCTGGCAGTAAAATACTGTTTAAGAGCAACATTTTAGAAAAAAAACATTACTGAGCTCAAGGTGGTTTTCTTACCTAACCGAATTTTCTTCATTAAGAATCAAGCATGCAACAAGAACATCAACCACACAGGAGAATCAGTTCATGTTCACAGCTCAAGCTATAGCTTCTGGCAGCTCTTTCTTTGAAGAATCCGCCCCTGTATTCCCCCAACAACTACCAAAAGCTGGCCACACAAAACCACTACACATCTTCACAGCACTAGAGCAAGTGAGCACAAAAGGAGACACAATCTGTTCAAAGTCCATCGTTGCAATCTAAAAAACCAAAACCACCAGAACCACAAACTTGAAGGACAATGTTCTCTTTTAACTAGATCAAGAGTTAGTCCCAGATTTGTTACAGAAAAGGACGTGATAGCTGACTACAGTATTCCTAATCTGCCTTACAGATGCTTCACTTAATTCATTCTGACATTTGAATAGAAAATCTAACACTTACAGATGTGGTAGTTTCTCTGTCATCTGTGTGGGAGCTTTGTCATGTCTTTTCAAGAACAGAACCAGATACAGCAAGATCTAGAAAGACAATTTTAAAAGATGCAGAAACACGTTTGTGATTATCTGAATCTATGAAAGGCCAGTGTTTTTACAGTTGGTTGCAACTGACTTCTTTCTCTGCTTGTCTCATTTTCTAATGGCAAAAAGAACAACCAAAAGACAGTTGTATTTACATAAAGATATGCAAATGAACCGAGTGAACAAGGACAGAGGATATTTATAGTGATTCAAGTCTGTTTTAAACAAGACAACTCACAGAAAACATTCAAGTTACCTCTGTGTAGAGAAATCCCTCTAAACTCAAATCAAACAGTAAGGTATCACTGATCAATGCTACAAGTTATTTCAACAGCATCTAATGCTTTTCAGCGTATCAACAAATGACCCTGCAACTCACCCTTTGTCTTATCAAGGACAAAATGCTTTAGAATATTCCTGCATCTGCTGATTTGATTGCTCTTTGTAAAGTCTGATACATAGGCAGTGTTTGTTAGGATACCTTTTGTTCCACTTGTTGGATTCCAACTGATACAGTAGGTCAATATATCTAGGTAAAGACAAATGATGCACTGCATGAATGATTGCTGCCAACACACACGGTTCCCACTTGTTTCAGGATCTGTTGATACCTTCTGCTGGAGCAGCACTGTCCTCAAATCAAGTGCAGGATTAACAACTTTCATTGGAAGAGAGTCAAGATTTAATGATGTTTGGGTCTCCTGATAATCTGCTGAACTCACTGCATTCTCTTCAGCTTGCTCAAAATGAGCAAAGCTGCTTAAGACGAGATCATCATTAATGCATACCTAAAAAACCCAAGTCTTTGACTGACCAGAATCAACAAGCAAGTCACCATCACATACTGCTTTAGAATTTACTTGAAGCTGGAGACAACAGGAAGACATATGCAGTATGTACAAATGCTTTCTGAAGAGTACTCATTCCAGGGCAGGAAAGTTGGTCATATCTTCCTCTATGTTCTCCAAACAGGTGTTACTTACCAGTTTCATGCTTTTGCCTAAAATTCTGTGCTCAGTTTTCTATCAGCTTTCAACATTTTTAGAGAAACTATCTTAGTTTTATGTCCCTTTGATTCAGAGTGCATCCAAACCTGGCAGGAAAAAACAATATTCAACTTCAAAGTTCTCACTGGCTCAGAGAGAAGTGACACTTGCCAACTGTGATTCTGAACAGAGAAGGTATTCAAATTAAGATGTAATCCAAGTTATTGTCTACAGTGAAGACCACAGCTCTAATGTTAAAAGTCTTGGTAAAATACTCCAAATGGCAGCAGGTTTCAAACACATTTATTTTTGTCTACTAGGCAGCTGCTTAAGTCTGACAGTAGCTGCAGCAGAGATTTAGCAGGAGTTACGCACTTTGGTAAGTGCAACGAGCTTTCTTCCTTTCTCCCAACTGTTTGGGAATTCAGCCTTATGCACATATGAACTTGTATTTATTTTCATAACACCATGCAACTGCCTTCTTGAAATATCTTTAAGTGTATCACAAAGAAGGACAAGAGTACAGTAAATTCACATAGTTGTTCATCTGAAGTACTTGGGGGACTTCATTTGCTTGTCAATACCTTCCAAAGCGGTTCACAAGTTTCCACCTCACAGAATTCATTCCAAAGTTCACAAACAACAGATTTAGAAAATAAATCTTCTAGTAAGTTAATGATTGCACTTCTACTGTATATGGCAAATTACAAAATTCACTTGCAAATAACACTTTTCGGTCTTAAATTTGTCACAAAGTTATAACTTCTACAGCACAGTGCACAAAGAGGTTTGTAGAGAGAAAAATATCTTACCTTTTCACCTTTTATTGTCACATAAAGGAAAACATCAGATGTGGTATCTTCTACAGCACATACTTTGGCTGTCGTCTGGGTAGTAGCAAAACTGAGTGATGGTGTTTCAATGACGCAGATGCCTGTTCTTTCCTGCTCTTCTCCAGCCCAGTGTTTCCTCACTAACCCAGCATCTGGAAGAGCAAACAATGGGTGTTTTAAAATTCTCCCTCTCACTGCAGTGGTGACAAGTTTCTGTTGATCTCCTGGGGACTTTACTTTGGGTTTGCTTTGACATTTTGGCCACCTGGACTTGAGAATTCTCCCTCCCTTTTCCACCCCCCTTTTCACATTTGTTGCCTGGGATTCTCCCTTTACAGTTCTTGCTGGACATTTATCCAGACTCTGTGCTCTGCACTTGAAACAACCAGCAGATGATTTCTGATGGAACCTGAGGCTCTCTGCACTGGCCTGATGCAAAGGCAATTTGCATCAAAACTCCTCCAAAATCCTTTTTTTTCTCTCTCAAAATTGCACCAAAACCTCATTTGATCCCTCACAACTCCCCCAAACCCCACTTTTTCCCCTCAAAACGCTTCCAAAACTCCACTTTTTCCCTCAAGATGGCACTTTTTTACCCAGCAATTCCCAAAAATCCCACTTTTTCCCTCAGAATAGCACCCAAAACCCACTTTTCCTCTGAAAATACCTCCAAAACCTCACTTTTTCATTCAGAACTCCACCAAAACACCACTTTTTCCCCTGAAAAAACGACCAAAACACTTGTTTTTCCACAAATCCACCCAAACCCCACTTTTTCCCTCAAAACACCACCCAAACCCCACCTTTTCCCTCAGAAATGCCCCAAAACCTCATCTTTGCCCTCAAAACTCCACCCAAATACCACTTTTCTTTCTCAGAAATGTACTCAAACCCCACTTTACATCCTCAAAACTCCTCCAAAATCCTTGTTTTTCTCTCAGAATTGCACCAAAACCTCATTTTATCCCTCAGAATACCCCCAAACCCCACTTTTGCCCCTCAAAACGCTTCCAAAACTCCACTTTTTCCCTCAAGATGGCACTTTTTTACCCAGCTGTTCCCAAAAATCCCACTTTTTCCCTCAGAATAGCACCCAAAACCCCACTTTTCCTCGGAAAATACCTCCAAAATCTCACTTTTTCACTCAGAACTCCACCAAAACACCACTGTTTCCCTCAAAACTGCACCAAAACCCCGCTTCTTCCCCCAGAAGTTCCCCAAAACTGCACCTTTCCCCTCAAGACTCTACCAAACCCCACTTTTTCCCCCTCAAAACTCCACCAAAACCCCATTTTCCCCCTCAAAACTCCACCCAAACTCCACTTTTACCCTCAGAATTTCCAAAAAACCCCACTTTTCCCCTCAAAACCCCACCAAAACACTTGTTTTTTTCAAAAATCCACCCAAACACCACTTTTTCCCTTTAAAAATTTACCCAAACCCCACTTTTTCCCTCAAAACTCCACCCAAATCCCACCTTTTCCCCTCAGAATTGCACCAAAGCCTCATTTTATCCCACAACTCCACTGCTTTTGGCCCTCAGAAATCTACTCCATCCCCACTTTTCCTCTCAAAACTCTTCCAAACTACACTTTTCCCTGCAAAGCTGCACCAAAACCACTTTTTCTCCTAAAACTCCAACAAAACCTCACTTTTGCTCTCAGAAATAAACAAAAACTCTACTTTTTCCCTCAGAATTGCTCAAAAACACCGCTTTTCCTCTATCAAATTCCACCCAAATCCCAACTGTTTTCCTGTAAAATGCCACCCACACCTCACCTTTCCCCTCAGATTTGCCCCCACACCTCATGTTATCCCTCACAACTCCCACAAACCCGCACTTTTCCCCTCTAAATCCCAACAGAAAACAACTTGTTCCTTCAAACCTCCACCCAAACCCCCACTTTGGACCTCAGATAGTTACCAAAACCTTCCTTTTTTTCTCACAACTCCACCCAGACCTCACACTTTCCCCTCAGGACTTCCCCAAAAGCTCACCTTTCCTATCAAAACTCTACCAAATCAAACACTTTTCCCCACAGAAATACCCTCAAAACCCCACTTTTGCCGCCTCAGAAAACCACCAAAACCCCTACTTTTCCCCTCAGACATGCCCAAAAACCTCCTTTCATCCCTCACAACTCCACTGAAACCACACTTTTTCTCTCACAATTGCGCCAAAACCTTATTTTATCCCTCCAAACACCCCCCAAACCCTACTTTTCTTCTCAAAACTCTACCAAAACTCCACTTTTTGCCACCTAAGTTCCCCAAAAACCCATTTTTCCACTCAAAACGCCACCCAAACCTCACTTGACTTCAGAATTGCCCCCAACCTCATTTTATCTCTCAGAACTCCCCTAAACCCTCACTTTTCCCCTCAAAACCCCAACAAAAACACACTTTTTCCTTGCAAACTCCACACAAACCCACACTTTTGCTCTCAGAATTGAAACAAAACCCCCTTTTAGCCCACAACTCCACCGCTCTTTGCCCTCGCAAATGTACTCAATCCCAGCTTTCCCCTGCAAAACTGCACCAAAGCCCCAATTTTTTCTCCCAAAACTCCAACAGAACTCCACTTCTCCTTTCAGAAATAAACCAAAACACCTCTTTTCCCCTCAGAATTACTCCAAAACCCCACTTTTTCCATCCAAACTCCACCTAAACCCCACTTTTGCTCTCAGAAATTTAACAAAACCCTGCTTTTTCCCTCAAAACACCACCCAAATCCCACCTTTTCCCTCAGAAATGCCCCAAAACCTTTTCTTTTCCCTCAAAACTCCACCCAAATGCCACTTTCTCAGAAATGTACTCAAACCCCACTTCACATCCTCAAAACTCCTCCAAAATCCTTGTTTTTCTCTCAGAATTGCACCAAAACCTCATTTTATCCCTCACAACTCCCCCAAACCCCACTTTTTCCCCTCAAAACACTTCCAAAACTCCACTTTTTCCCTCAAGATGGCACTTTTTTACCCAGCAGTTCCCAAAAATCCCACTTTTTCCCTCAGAATAGCACCCAAGACCCACTTTTCCTCTCAAAATACCTCCAAAACCTCACTTTTTCACTCAGAACTCCACCAAAACACCACTGTTTCCCTCAAAACTGCACCAAAACCCCGCTTCTTCCCCCAGAAGTTCCCCAAAACTGCACCTTTCCCCTCAAAACTCCAACAAAACCCCATTTTCCCCCTCAAAACACCACCCACACTCCACTTTTACCCTCAGAATTTCCAGAAAACCCCACCAAAACACTTGTTTTTTCAAAAATCCACACAAACCCCACTTTTTCCCTTTAAAAATTTACCAAAACCCCACTTTTTCCCTCAAAACTCCACCCAAATCCCACCTTTTCCCCTCAGAATTGCACCAAAACCTCATTTTATCCCACAACTCCACTGCTTTTGGCCCTCAGAAATGTACTCCATCCCCACTTTTCCTCTCAAAACTCTTCCAAACTACACTTTTCCCTGCAAAGCTGCAACAAAACCCACTTTTTCTCCTAAAACTCCAACAAAACCTCGCTTTTGCTCTCAGAAATTGTCGTGGTTTAGGCCCATCAGGGAACAAAGACCAAACACCCAAACCCAAACATCCAAACACCCCCCAAACCCTATTTTTCTTCTCAAAACTCTACTAAAACCCCACTTTTTGCCACCTAAGTTCCCCAAAAACCCATTTTTCCACTCAAAACGCCACCCAAACCTCACTTGACTTCCGAATTGCCCCCAACCTCATTTTATCTCTCAGAACTCCCCTAAACCCTCACTTTTCCCCTCAAAACCCCAACAAAAACACACTTTTTCCTTGCAAACTCCACACAAACCCACACTTTTGCTCTCAGAATTGAAACAAAACCCCCTTTTAGCCCACAACTCCACCGCTCTTTGCCCTCGCAAATGTACTCAATCCCAGATTTCCCCTGCAAAACTGCACCAAAGCCCCACTTTTTCTCCCAAAACTCCAACAAAACCCCACTTCTCCTTTCAGAAATAAACCAAAACCCCACTATGCCCCTCAGAATTGCTCCAAAACCCCACTTTTCCTCTCAAAACTACACCCAAATCCCAATTGCTTTCCCTCACAATTACCCCAAAACCTCTTTTGATCCCTCAGAACTCCCCCAAAACCCCACTTGGTCCTTTAAAACTCACACAAAACCCCTTTTCTCCTCACATCTTCCCCAAAGGCCCTCTTTTCCCCTCAGAACTACTCCAAAACCTCACTTTTTCCATCCAAACTCCACCTAAACCCCACTTTTGCTCTCAGAAATTTACCAAAACCCTGCTTTTTCCCTCAAAACACCACCCAAATGCCACTTTTCTTTCTCAGAAATGTACTCAAACCCCACTTTACATCCTCAAAACTCCTCCACAATCCTTTTCTTCCTCTCAGAACTGCACCAACACCTCATTTTATCCCTCAGAACTCCCCCAAACCCCACTTTTTCCCCTCAAAATGCTTCCAAAACTCCACTTTTTCCCTCAAGATGGCACTTTTTTACCCAGCAGTTCCCAAAAATCCCACTTTTTCCCTCAGAATAGCACCCAAAACCCACTTTTCCTCGGAAAAGACCTCCAAAACCTCGCTTTTTTACTCAGAACTCCACCAAAACACCACTGTTTCTCTCAAAACTGCACCAAAACCCCGCTTCTTCCCCCAGAAGTTCCCCAAAACTGCACCTTTCCCCTCAAAACTCTACCAAATCCCACTTTTTCCCCTCAAAACTCCAACAAAACCCCATTTTCCCCCTCAAAACTCCACCCAAACTCCACTTTTACCCTCAGAATTTCCCCAAAACCCCACTTTTCCCCTCAAAACCCCACCAAAACATTTGGTTTTTTCAAAAATCCACCCAAACCCCACTTTTTCCCTTTAAAAATTTACCAAAACCTCAGTTTTTCCCTCAAAACTCCACCAAAATCCCACCTTTTCCCACAGAAATACCCAAAAGTCTCATCTTTTCCCTCAAAACTCCACCAAAATCCCACCTTTTCCCACAGAAATACCCAAAACTCTCCTCTTTTCCCTCAAAACTCCACCCAAATCCCACCTTTTCCCTCAGAAATGCCACCCAAACCTCACTTTTCCTCTCAGATTTGCCCCCACACCTCATGTCATCCCTCACAACTCCCACAAACCCGCACTTTTCCCCTCTAAATCCCAACAGAAAACAACTTGTTCTGAAAGAATAAAATGAAATAAAATGGAGCCGGTGAGGCTGAGTCACAGCAAGGCCGACTAGGCCACGAGAAAGGATGATGAAACCAACCCTGGCCATTGCATCAGAAACCGCAGGGGCTGAGAAACATTTCTCAGAAAATTGGATCCATGGTCCCCACCGTGCCAGCAGGGCACCTGGGTTAAGGGGAAGTTGTGTGCGTGTGTTGGAATTTTCCGTCCCTCATCCCCAGCATATATAAACCCCTACCTGCAAAGCCTCGGGGCCGCCTCCTCTGTCTCCTGCGTGAGATACGAGACGGCCTGGAGCTCCGCAATAAAGCTCACCTCTTGCTTTTGCAACAAGCCGGTCTCTCGTCTTCCTTGGGGTGTTCGCCGTCCGGGCTTGGAGCGAAAGCCTGCAGCTTTCAACATCACGACCAACAGTTTTTACACTCGTTGAGGCAAGGGACTGAGGATGGAAAGGACGAGCCCAGCGGTCCGTGAGGGCCGGGGCCGGCGGTGTCGGCGCGGTGTGTGTGGGGGGCTCCGGAGACACCGACCGGGCGCGGGAAGCGGCTGCGCGGCGGCGGCTGCGGATGGAAGGGGCGGGGGGGGTCTGGCTCACTCCGTGCCGGCCCCGGCGCCGGCGGCGCAGCCGCTGTTACTCTCTCCCGTGTTTTCTTTGTCTCCCCTCACATGCCCGATGGTGTCCAGTCTAACACGGGGTCGCGCTCCCCCACTCTCCTCTGATCATCCTGGGCCGCACCCCGGCCCGACTCCGCCCGCTCGGCATTGCCCTGCGAGTCGCCCCAGGGGTAACTCGGCGGGCTGGGCTCGAATGGGAAGCAGCTCTCCCGCGGGGGCTCTGCTCTGAAGCCCCTTCGCCTCTCTGACTTTGTAAAACTCTTGTGTAGAGAAGAACCTTTTTCTTTTTTCTCGGTATCATCCGCCTCAGCGCCGCTCCCGGCACTACTCTCGGTGCTGCTCCCGGCGCTTCTCCCGGCGCTTCTCCCGGCGCCTCTCCCGGCGCCTCTCCCGGCGCTGCTCTCGGCACCTCTCCCGGCACTACTGTCGGTGCCTCTGCCAGTTCACTCTCTGCCCCAGGGACAGGCTCACTAAGTGGGGGGGGGGAGGCGGGGGCTCTTTAGGCCGGCACTCTTGTTCCTCGGGAGGGGCTGATGGCTCATATGGTTCTCGTACCCCGTCCGTGCCTCCAGGGTCATTTTCTACACGCGGGGTGGGGAGCACTACTTTTGAGACGGTAGGAGCCAGCGGGGTGGATTGGAACCAGTCACGCTCATCGTTTTTGTTCTTACTCTGTGCTGCTGATGCGTGCTCAGCAGCCTTCTTTTCTGCCTGATGTTGCAACAACTCATTGTGCACTATCCGCCAAAACTTCCCTAACTTTTCAGCTATCTCATCGTCCTCCAGGGTAGCTTCCCACAGCAAATCCCCAAATCTACGCCATTCGCTCAATTCATGCACTGTCTGTGGATTCTGAAACACTCCCTTAGCATACCCATAAGCTAACAACCCTGGTAGGTCTTTTTGCAGATCTATACCCTTTATCTGCCGCTTCTGCAAGAATGCAGTAAATAAATCATATGCCGCTTGCCTTTCCACACCTATTTGTCAGCGCGCTGTTGCAGCCCTTCAAGGTCCAGCGGCACGTATCGGCCGGGCTCGGCTATACGGTCACCCAGGGCACGGCGTGTTCCCAATTTTCACGCTTATTGCCGTCCTTGCTGCATAGGACCCGAACCCCTTCGTCGCTCCGCCGTGGCGCCCAGTCGGTATATCACGTCCTTCGTGTATCACGTCGGGGTCACCATTTGCTGAAGCCCACCCTGTAGTGCAACAAGTCTCAACTTTATTTGCAAAGATACAACTCTTTTATAGATACAATAATCAGGCTCATACATATTGCAAAAGCTAAGCTCATCATTGGTTCCCAGTTAGGTGCAAACCTCGCCCTTGTTTCAACATACTCCAGATACGTGTGGCTGCTTAACCCAAACTAAGCTCCTGCTTTCTCATCCTGTTCTCATACAGCTCTCTTGCTCTCACGGCCTTGAGCAGGAGTCCACTATCTTATCGCTTAATGCTTACTGCCTAACCAGCTGTATTCTATCATGTCCTCTTTTCTCTAGCCAAGTCTCCACAAAACTCCCCACATAGGTGGGATCTGCCTTCCTGCTTTCTTGTAGCTCTCATATGCAGTGGTATAACTTCTACCGACAGTTTGTTGAGGTTAATTATGGACGGATAAAGTTGTGATGGACCGGCTTGCACCTCCTCGTCCACATCCATAGCAAGCTTGAGCAAGGGGAAAACCGAAACAGCAGATTGGAACAGAAACAAGGTCAAAGCAAGAAGATAGGACAGGACATTAAACCAAGCGTTGTTAGAGGACTGAATATAGCATTCAATTTAGCATTGTATGATTGACTGTACTTGACTAATAAATGGTAACATATGTAACTAACAATAATATAAAGGTAACTAAACGTAAGGTAAGCATAACCATAGTGTGAGAGAAAACTAACTGAAGGCCGAACAGATGGGATGATATTTTAGACACAATAAGGCTGATGTTTTATGCACAATAAGGATGGTGTTTAAACACAGTGAGGTTGGTGTTTAAGTTGTTACCAAAATGAAACTTTGAGGCCTTATGCATAGTGCGTGATGCTCAGTATTAACTATTTGCCATGAACTGTGGCACGTACAAAGCATTTGGAAAAGGTATAGAAGTGACGATGATGTGACAATAAATTGGAGCTGATGCACATCAGATTGGTGTCTGGTCACTCCCGTTTCACGCAACAAAGAAGAACCCCTGCACAAAGAAAAAGAAACCCTGCAGAACAGGCTGCCCAGAGGGCTTGTGGAGTCTCCTTCCTTGGAGGATTTCAGCACAAGCCTGGACACTTTCTTGTGCGACCTGATCTAGGTGAACTGAATTCTGGGGGAGGGGGTTGCTCTAGATGATCTCTAATGGTCCCTTCCAACCCCTACCACTCTAGGATTCTATGATGTCACACAGTCTAGATGCAGTACCCAGATGTGCTGTGATGTCACGGAGCACTGTTGCAGCATCCAGAGGTGATGTGATGTTATAGAGAACTGTTGCCATGCCCACGTCTGCTGTGATGTCACAGAGTCTCATTTCAGTGCCCAGATCCTATGTGAAATCTCAGAGCACTGTGTGTCCTGTGTCCAGACGTGCTGTCATATCACACAGCCCTGCTGCAAAGCCCAGATGTGCTGTTGCATTACATAGTCCTATTGCAGTGCACACATAATGTCACAGAGTACTGTTGCCTTTCCCAGATGTGCTGTGATGCCACAGAGCACTGTTGCACTGCCTAGTACTAGGACGTCACAGAACCCCACGACAGTGTCTGGATGTGATGTGATGTCAAAACTCTTGTTGCAGTGCCCAGATTTTCTGTGATGTCCTACAGCCGCGTTCCAGTGCCTAGATATGCTATGATGTCACGGGGCAGTGTAGCACTGCCCAGATGTGCTGTGATGCGACACACACCGCACATCCTCTGCAATGCCCACGTGTACTGCTGTGCCACACAGTCCTGTTGTAGTGCCTAGATGTTCTCTGATTTCCCACACCCCCTTGTCATGCCCAGATGTGCTGTGATGTCACACGGCCCTGTTGCAGGGCCCAGATGTGCTATGATGTCACAGAGCACTGTTGCAGTGCCCAGATGTGCTGTGATGTCACAGAGTACCACTGCAGTTCCCACTTGTGCTGTGATCTCACAGGCACTGTAGCAATGTCCTCTTGTGATAGGATGTTTCAGAGCACTGTTGCAGTGCCCACGTCTGCTGTGATGACAGAGTCTCGTTTCAGTGCCCAGATACTATGTGAAGTCTCAGAGCAGTGTGTGTCCAGTGCCCAGACGTCCTGTGACGTCACAGAGCACTACTGGAGTGCCCAGATGTGCTGTAAGGTCACACAGCCCTGCTGCAAAGCCCAGATGTGCTGTTGTGTTACACAGTCCTGTTGCACTGTGCACATGTTCTGTGATGTCACAGAGCACTGCTGCCTTTCCCAGATGTGCTGTGATGTCACAGAGCACCGTGCCAGTGCCTAGTGATGCTGTTATATATCACAGCAGTGATTGAGTGCTCAGATGTCTTGTAATGTCACAGAGCACTGTAGCAGTGTGCAGTTGAGATAAGATGTTCTAGAGCACTGTTGCAGTGCCCAGATGTGCTGTGATGTCAGAGAGTCCTGTTTCAGTGCCCAGATATGATGTGAAGCCTTAGAGCACTGCTACAGTGCCCAGACGTCCTGTGATGTCACACAGCACTGTTGCTGTGCCCAAAGGTGATGTGACGTCACAGAATACTGCCGCAGTGTCCGGATGTGATGTGATGTCACAGAGCCCCATTCCAGTGCCTAGATAAGCAATGATGTCACAGAGCAGTGTAGTGCTGCCCAGATGTGCTGTGATGCAATACACACAGCACAACCTCTGCAATGCCCACATCTCCTGCAGTGTCACACAGCCATGTTGCAGTACCTAGTTGTGCTGTGATGTCACAGAGCACTGTTGCAGTGACAACGTCTGCTGTGATGCCACAGAAACCCGTTTCAGTGCCCAGATATGATGTGAGGTCTTAGAGCACTGCTACAGTGCCCAAAAGTGCTGTCATGTCACACAGCGCCGCTGCAAAGCCCAGATGGGCTGTTGTATTACACACTCCTGTTGCAGTGCGCACCTGTGCTGTGATGTCACAGAGCACTGTTGCAGTGTTCAGTTGTGCTGTGATGTCAAACGTCCGCGGAAGAGGAAGACGGAGCACTGGAACAGGTTGCCCAGAGGGCTTGTGGAGTGTCCTTCCTTGGAGGACTTCAGCATAAGCCTGGACACGTTCCTGTGCGACCTGATCTAGGTGAACTTGATTCTGGAGGAGGGGGTTGGTCTAGATGATCTCTAATGGTCCGTTCCAACCCCTACCATTCTAGGATTCGATGATGTCACACAGCCTGGATGCAGTACCCACATGTGCTGTGATGTCACAGAGCACTGTTAGAGTGTCCAGAGGTGATGTGATGTTATAGAGCACTTTTGCCATGCCCACGTCTGCTGTGATGTCACAGAGTCTCTCTGCAATTGCCACATGTGTGGCAATGTCACTGAACCCCATTGCAGTGCCCACGTGTGCTGTGATGTCCCCATGTAGTCTATCAGCCAGCACTGTGTCACATTTGCAGCTGCTTTCCTGAGGGAGCTATCTCCATTCCCACCCACTGGGACTCCTCAGCTCCCATTGAAAATATACATGGTATCGGTTAAGCTCTACCACTGAGTATGGGAGCTACAAGAAAGCAGGAAGGCAGACTCCACCTATAGTGGTAAGTAGGTCCCATTGTAGTCTATCATCTTGCACTGTGTCACATTTGCAGCTGCTTTCGTGTGGGACTTATCTCCAATCCCATGCACTTGGGCTGCTCAGCTCCCATTGAAAACACACAGGCTGCCAGTAGAAGTTATGCCACTGCGTGTGGACACTACAAGAAAGCAGGTACACAGACCCCAACTACAGTGGTAAGTGGGTGTGGTAGTTTGAGCCTGGCTGGATGCCAGGTGCCCACCACACCACTCTGTCCCTCACCTCCTCAGCAAGCCAGGGAAGGGGAGAAAATAAGATGGGAGTCTCGTGGGTTGAGATAAAAGCAGTTTAATAAAGAAGCAGCAAAGCCGCGCGCGGGAAGCAAAGCAGAAGCAGATAAAGCTGTTCCTCTCCACTTCCCATCAGCAGCGATGTCCGGCCACCTCCCGAGAAGCAGGGCTGCGGTACGCGTAGCGGTTGCTTTGGGAAGGCCAGAAATGAATCTCGCCTCCCCTTCCTGCTCCTCTCCCCCAGTTTATATTACTGAGCTGATGTCATATGGTATGGAATATCTCCTTGGTCAGCCTGGGTCAGCTGTCCTGGCCATAGTCCCTCCCAAGATTATGCCCACTCACAGCTATTGGTGAAGGTGGGGGAAGGAATGCTGCAGGGACAGCCCTGATGCTGTGCGAGCGTTAGTCATAATATTGATATCAACAGTAAGCACAGCACTGCAGGAGCTGCTGTGGAAAGTCACTACCATCCCAGACTCACTACAGACAGTCACAGGAATGCAGACATATTACAAACACTATTGTTTCTGTGTTCAAACGAAACACACAGTCAGTAATATCAATCATGAAAACATCTCCTTAATTGTAGCATTCTTTTTTCATAAAGTGTATGCTCAAAAGACCTTGTAAACTCTTACAAGGGCTCCAAGTTTGCTGCATGTCCAATATGTTCATGTGGCTGCACAGCTTCTGAAGTTGTGTTCTGTGTTCTGCATTGTCAGTTCCCAGACCTGTAGGCAAAACCTCAGATTGAACGTCGTATTCGTTAACTGACATCTTCAAGTCTGGAAGCCTGGTAACCCGGACCTTGGATGACAAAACACACCAAGTTGAAACCATAACTCATCAGTAGTCTAACTCTAAGCTACTCTAAGTGAAGCTTTAAACATGTACCCATTTATTGATACCTGTAAGGAATTGGTTTTCTCCCAATGTCCCAACAGGCACGTTCCCGTGTTTAATTCTTCTCCAGATATTGCCATCTCTTTCATCATAATAGTGTCGTAAGGAACTTGTAGTTAACTCCATGGAACACAACCAAGAGAGCAACCAAGTAAACAATCCGAGCCCTGATTACACAAGTTACAGCTGAAATACACACCACACAGAGTAACTTCCCAGACCAAAATAGAAGAAGAAAACTGCTGGGGGGACACAGTTAGAAAAACTCTAAACAAGAACAAAAGCATGGCAATCAGAAAAAGGCTGAGATGTGCCATATAGAAAAGGAAGCTGCTAAAGAGAATTACTTCCAGTAATTCCCCGTTTCCACTTTATTTTTCATCTGAAATTGACTGAATGGTCAGATGGAAAACAGCATCACACATTCCAAAACACTAACTAACTGTACTCTTGGACAGGACCAAGCAGCCACAAGAGGCACGTCACGATCCTGAGATGGAGGGGTGGCCTTTCTGATGAACTTGTCCAGACAATTAAAAAATAACCAACTCTTTAAGCAAAACTCACCTCTAAGTCAATCTCCTACCAACAAGGTTTTGGGAGAATAGGAGAACGCTGAGAGGAAACACTCACTGCATGGAGGGCTGTTACCTTCTAGTCAGTCTTACCCAGAAGAATATTTGCCAGTGCCTTTATTACAGGCCAGGGAACGGACAGAACAATACAAACATGGCACTGACTGCAATATTTTCATTTCAGGAAAACCTGAAGAGTTGACTCTGAGAAAACCAATAATTGAAACAATTTCATCCCATGCCTGAGATTATTGCCATGAGAAGTTATCTCAGTTTACCACAGAATGGCTGTGGCTGGAATGGCCCTCTGGAGATCATTTCATCCAAACTCCCTGCTCAAGCAGGGACACCTAGAATCATGTGCCCAGGACCACATGCTGGTTCCTTCTGATTATTTCCAAGGACAGAGACTCTACAGTCTCTGAGAAACCTGTTCCAGGGGTCAGACACCTCCACAGTAAATTATCCAACAGTATTACCTGAATACCGTGTGGAATCAAATTGAACTTGGAACGGACAGAAGCAAAGAAAAGAACAGGTGCTCTTGGTAAAGGAGTTTAGATACAAATATTTTGTAATGCTGCAATTCTATACCTCCCATTGGGTCAATCCCAGTTGTGTTTCCCAAGGTCAGTACTACTTTTGCTTTGTGTAGTTCTCCTTTAACTTTTTGATGAATAGAATTAGTTACCTAAGGAAAAAAAGTCACTGCACTTGAGGTGAATTCCAACATAACTTTACAATAACTGCAATGAAACAAATCTTCCAAGCTTAAACATGACACGAGTATTAAACAAATAAAACCAGATTTTGTTACTCATTAAGGAAGGAGCTTCCTGAATGGGACAGTACTCAAACACAGTTTCATTTACAGAGGCTACCCTTCCCCCGTTGAATCCCCACAGATGCAAAAGCAGCAATAACGTTTTCTGGAAGAAGATACTGAATTCAGAAGAATTGAAGAAAAAAAATCGCATAAATCTCACTTGATTTTGCAGGAAAACAAACCAAGAAAGCTGACTTCTCAGAATCTGGCCAATAGTAGATATTTCTTGTTAATACTAATGAGGAGTTAAATTTGAAAACTAAGTTTGCAGTTCATTACTGCTTTCTTACAGAAAATAACACACAGAATAACACACAGAAATAAAAGAACATACCACTGAAAATCTGATAAATATTACCTTTGGGTTCCACTCCAGTTCATTACCAATGGGTGTCACTCTACAAATTCCCCAGCCTGAGGTGGCAGACACTGAAACTTGGCAGGTGAGTGAAGCAGCTGGTAACTTTGGACTTGACATGTTCTGCCTTCATCTATATAGTTAATTTTGACACCACAGAACATATTTTCCTTCTCTTTTGGGGAAAATATCTAGCACCTGAGCCCTTCAGAGTTGGAGAGGAAACAAAGAATTATTATAGTTGTAAAGTTTCTTCACCTCCTTGTGTCTAAAAAAGATTAAACTTTCACAGCACAACTGTGAACAACTGTTTTCTGACATAAACCATGAAATGCCAGCTTCTCCACATTTTTAACAGCAATCTTATTACCAGGTTCCTTAAAATACCCAATAATTCCTTCAGCAAGAATTGTATATTGGTCCTTCTGCTGATCTACTCTTCGACCAAAGTAGTTTGTTGCATTTACAACGTGGAGAGGCAGAATCTGAAAGCATAAAATACGTTATAAAGACAACTGATGGTTTCTTAAGTTAATGAGACGTTTTCATGTTGAAGGTGACCTACCTCTTTCCAGCCTAAAGAGATGACAAATACTGCTGTACACATGCATTTCAGAAGATGATGACCTGTTATTACTCCAAAGATTAGGAATAATCCTGAATGAATGAATCCTTATGAATGGTAACTGTCCATAGCCCAGTCCAGACTGGACACAAGTTTATAGAGCAAGATCTATTAGGTCTTGGTGGTATTCCACTTAAATGAACACTAGTGAACTACAGTATTACCTGTCAAGCTACTAACCACTAAGGCATTTCACATCATCCAAGCTTAATTTTAAGTGGTCTCCAACCTTACAATGAGATTTAGAAGAACTGACTGGGGAAGCGTGACGCCTTCCCTCTTTTTGCACAGAAAATGCTTGACATAAGCTATCAAGAACACCAATTCACAAAATGCTGGGTGCATTTCATCCAAAGGCTCATGCTAGGCACAAGTACTGAGATACAGATGAGTGTATGAGGCCAGACAGAAAAGAAGACCAGAAAGGTAATTTCCACTTACTAAAACCCTAAAACTCTCACAGTGCAACTAGAGATTCTTAAAGGAAAGCAACATGATACCGAGTTCTAAACGAAAGAGACAGTGAACACTTATCCAATTGACAACTGATTTGTAAGACATATATCCAGGCTCTGCAGTCAGCAGAAGCAGAACTAGATGAGGAAAGTGGCCACAACTGCTGTCTTGAGTGCACAAAAGGGAAGTACAAGTTTATAACAGGAGTATTATGAAATCTGTCCAGGTTTCAAGCACTCAAACTGTATCTATAGGTTATCAACGAGTTTCAACTACCAGCTGCCAACAAAAGCTTATTTATTAGGCAGAAATGGAGTGACACCAAGGAATCCACCCAGTTTTTATTGTCTACTCTCACAACCTATGATTTTTGGGAATGGGGAACACCCATTGATTGCATGACTTGAGCGCACCTGAATTCTAGCTAAAGACAGGACAGGAAGAAAGTGTAAGCAGCTCATCCAAAAAGGAAAGCACCCAGCAGTTCTCAGATCCAAGTACTAACCTTGAAAGGAAGCACCAGTGTCTACACACCTGCCCTCAGCAATCATTATCCAAGGTGGAGATGAGACAGACTCTACAGTACTGCTGTAGAGGAAGACTCTCTAGTAAAGTCGGGACTGAAAAGCCAAGTGGAGGGAGTTTGCACATACAAACTGTTACTGAGATGTGAGGAACCACTATAGCAAAGTCAAACCAGTAACCAGGAAGGTTTCATGACTATTTAACTACTAAAAATGGCAGTGTGAATGTAACAGGATTCTATCAAAACTGTTTTCAAAACCACAATGACACCTTAGTAGGAAGCAACTGCTCCATCTAGAAGAGAGAATTTATATCCCATGTCTATGGACATTGCAAATAGAGAAAATATTTGGTTCGATTGACAAGGCCAGAATATACTCATTTTTCAGGAAGTCTGCATCAAAATGACAGAGAAGGAAAAATCCTCCCTTCAACTCTTGTTAAACAGGCATGATCTTCCACTGCAACGTTTCTTCACTCCAGAGGATTGTGTTTGCTCTACTACAGAAATAATGACATTTACAGGACCTTTAATCTTTGCCTATTTTGGTTTATGTTCTAAATAGATAGAGGAAAGGAATAAACAGAACAAATGCCCTCTTCCCATAGAACACAAGCCTCCAATGCAGGAGAAAACCTAAGGTAAACTCTGAACCACCTACAAAACAATTTTAGGTCAAGCTAAAGATTAAGGGAAAATCTGACACACACTTAAACAATGGAGAAACTAAAAAAGCTAAAAATCTCCCAAATACCCAAGAGATGTGGGATATGTACTACATTAACATGAAGGTAATATGCTAAGGAGATATTTAAGATGTGTTCTTGGTACACCAAACCAAGGGAAAAAGCAATAACTGTAACTTACCATCAGATATCCAGGTGTTTGTGTCACTGTATCTGGGATATGCTGGGGCACGTCTGTTTGTAAATTAACTTGATGACGATCCAGACACACTGTTCTGTTTCTACATATTTAAAAACTGGTTTTAGAACAAAGCCCTTTTACTTGTAAACTATTTTTGATGTGGCTTACAACATCTTTTAACACTAACATTTCATCAGCCCGCAGTATTCAATCTCTGTTTCAAGTAGCACCAATGACTGGAGATTAGACAGAAGTGGCCAAAAAGCTCTTGTTGGACAAGTTTATACAACAAAACCAAAAACCACCAGGAAACTAGTTCCACAATAAAACAAATACTAACACTGAATTTTGTGTTACTTGCAACAAGGGTCATCCACACGAGAAGGAATATCTGAGGGCTTCATCCAAGGCCCTGTTAGAATCCAGTTAGACACAGCTCAGAGAAGTCATCTACTTACCTAATCTGGAGGGACAGAAGACAACAGAGGAGAGAGCAAAGCATAAGCCTTGGGCAATTATGGGCTAGAATACTAATCAAAAAAGAGCCTGAAGTTCCCTCAAGAACACTTGGGCAGGAATGACAATGAATTATGATATCCTGTCAGGCTACATGAGATTGGTCTGCAGAAAATGTTGGTATTTTGATTTTCGTAGACGTACCTAAGAAGAGTGAAACTGATGCAAAAGTAACCACAAGAAAAAGAGTCATGAGCAAAAAATGGTTTCATGAAAGTATCCAACAGGAAAATTGAGCAAGAAAACAGAAGCAGCCATCATTGAGGCATATACCACCTTCCTACACCAGTATGGGTGGTAAGAAAGCTTGGCAATTCCTTACCTGCAAGCCCCAAATGTTTTAAGATGGGTACACAGTGGCCTTGACAATCTCTGGTATTCTTCATCTTTTAGCACCTTGGCAGTCAAACCAGGCAGTTCTGGGGGAACTTCAGCTTCTGCCTGCTGCAAATAGCGGAGGATCCCAAGTGCATCACACTCGTTGTTTTCTCTTAACAGAACGACTGACTGTGCCTTTGTGATCTCTTGGTCTACAGAAGAATCCTAAAACAAATACACACGTATTTTTAACAGCTTCTGTGTATCCACTACTTTGTGATCAAATGCACTATTAACCTGGTAACGGTTTGTCAAACCTTTATCGCATTACAGAAGTTGTCAGGCATGCTGTGTACACGATGAGCAAAGATTCTTGAGGAGGAAAACTGAAATGTGTCACACAAGTGGCATCTGTAGCTTCCAAAGACTGCATGCATTCATCTGTTAAAGCTAAGCACACGGTTTATACACACTTGTAAGTGTACTACTCAAAGCATGTGAAGTGTGACATCACTTTAACAGTGGCTGTTTCCATCTCTCCATCCACTGATTTAAGCATTAAGAAAAAAGTCCTTCCCAAACCACTTTGTCATGGTTTGCCATGACAGCCTTTTCTGGTGAGGGGGAAGGGGCTGTAAAGATGGCTTCTGGAAGAAGTTGCTCACAGCTCTCCCCAGTTCTGAGCCAGACCCACTGCTGGGGCTGAGCCAATGAGACACCTCCACCATCACTTTGTAACAAGAAGCCTGAAGAGGAGGTTTCTTCCTCCATTCTTCTTTCTTCTGCCCTTTCTTTTTCTGGCTGGTGGTGGTGCAAGGAGTAGGAACAGTGAGAGAAACAACCATGCAGACTCCAAGGTCAGCGATGAAAGAGAGGAGGAGGTGTGCTGGAGCAGAGACTCCCCTGCATTCTATGGAGAGAACTGGGGAAGCTGAGGTTTGTTTGCATTTCTTTAAAGACCCTACAGCAGCGGTAGAGACTCATTTTGCTAAAGCTGGCCCCAGTCCAGGGGCAGCGATTCACTTCATTAATGGCCCCGAGCCAGGGGCAGTGATTTCCTTCTTTATCACTATGGCCAGAGCAGGCCGTGTCCCGAAGGAGGGACCCAACATCCACAGCTGTAACTGTGGGGAGGAACCATATTGGGATTTATCAAAATGAGACAGAACATGGTTAAAAATGTCATCATGAATGCATTCTGTGTCAGACATTCCTGTCAGCCTGTCTTCTAGCTGGCAGAAGGGCAGGGTTTGGGCTATTTTTAGCAGAAGTAGTTAAATTCCAAATTCACAAACCTCCTTTACTCTTAGAAGTCAAGATATTTTAGTTTGTTATATATTAATAATTAAAAACCCCACTTACCTGTGTAAAATGATGCTCACCTGATGAACCATTTCTGCCTCATCTCCTGAATTAGTGAATGTCGGCACCTTCTGAAGATTACTGTGGGTAAAAGCCAGTATTTTGAGTAACACAGCGGTTCTTTCACTGTCCATACAAGGCTGTACAACCTAAAGGTGGATACAAACCAGAGGGCTGGTAATTCATGTAATCTAGACATGCTTTACCGTGTGTTTCTTCTTTTAAGAAGCACGAAGCATTGTTATATACCAAAGAACATTGGTAAATCCTAAATCTTCTGTTAAACTTATAATGTACAATATACAACTCTCACAAAGGGTGTGAATTTCTGACAGCTTCCAGAAGCAAAATTAAAACCCACCACAATCAAATTCCCACATCAATATTTTCTTATACACTTAATTTGTGATGATTTGTCAGTGTTGAAGTTTCTCACTGAAGTACCACTGAAGAAGTTTCACACTCCATAAGCACAGTGCACTACCTCAGATAGTCTTAAACAAAAGCCCCAAAACATGGACATTTGCAGTGCTGCCAAATCACTAGACTTTTCACAAAAAGTGATGTTTTTCCAGTTTCATGTCATGCTCAGAATGTCTGGTCTTAGAGACTTCCCAACATTCTCAATCCCCAAATGATTATGTTTTGAGTCACTGAAGAATTCAGATCATACTTGCAACATTTTATACAATTGTTCAGCTCTATACCACACTGACTGGAAGTTCCATGAGAAGACACCTCAGGATATACAGTAGCTTTCTCAAAATATTAGGTCAAATTAATTTCTGCACTGTGTGGCACAGAGCAGTCAAACAAGCATTTTACTAGCTCTGTCTTTGGAAAACTCACTTGTATTTCTGCCACTCAATCAACAACCACAAAAACATTCTGAACATACTGGTCACAAACAATAGCATTTGCAAGTACTTGATACCAAACTCAGGCTCATTTGCACTAACAATAAAATACTCGAGAGTGCACCTTCATCTCAGGCTTAAACAAGACCTTCAGCTCGTTCAGTGATTAACTGACACAGGTCTTCCAAGAGTTCCCTCGCTGCACTCGCGGGACGTGCAACTGGACAGTCCATTCAGGCCTGTAGCACTGCTCATGTATACTGACCTCAATCAGTGCAAAGAGTAAAACAGTGTCGTGAACAAAGAGTGACACCATCCCAAACTCTTACCTGTTGCACATTTCCGTAGATGGAAGCTTCTTCAATGGCTGTTACCACATCGCAAGGATCGTTCATGAGCTCCTTTATCTAGTGTGCTGTACGTTTATTCCAATGAGTTCCAACAGCAATAATTTGCTGTGAATACTTCCATTCTTCAGCAATAATGGGTTTCTTGTAACAATCTCATTTAGTAAACACCTATCAAGAAAAAGCAGAAGTCAGTTTCTACCCTCTTATCCTGTTCCAACAAGTATGTAGCAGCAGTAAAAAGCAAACTGTTTCAGCACACTGTTCTTTCCAGTCACAAAAGATGGAAGTCTCAGGAAAAGGAGCAGTTCAAATCTGAAAAAAAAACCAAACTAAGCCCAGGCAAAAGCAAATCCAAGAGGTCAGAGGCAGACAGCAGACTTGTCAATAAAAAACAAACCCAAGAGCACAAATGGTGTGTGTGCAGCATTAAATTACTTCTAACAAGTGAAACCCACTAAGACAGAACTCACACATTCCTGGTGTACTGCTTACCTAAGTGACGTGCAGTTCAGCTGTGGAACAACAGCAGGATTTTTGGCAAAGCTCTACCACACTTTAAAGTAATATAGAGCTCTGGCACAGTTCTGAGAGATCTTTCTCAACCTGCCACTAAACTTACCCCTAGCTGCAATAACATACCCTTTCTGTAACAATACTTTAGAAGAGCTACAATCAAATCTTTATCAAATAGCTCAAACATTTTCAAATGACCATTTCCCACTGAAAGAGCATCTTTGTTTTTCCTATTCAAGACAGATGTTTTTGAGAAACTGAGAACTACCTCTCCCACAAGTTTAATGTTATATCCACACTCCATCTCAGTGAGTCCAATAGCACAACAGAAAGAGCAGTCTGAAGAGAAAACAGCAATAGCCCACTGGATAAAGAAGACATATCATCTAATTTATGACTTGATATTTGCTGCTACAAAGGCACATTTAACAGCTTCACATGCAGCAAATTGGGCAACCCATTTCCACTAAGGAATTTCTCTAGCTTATCACAGCTAGAAGCACAGCCCTTTAGTCTTATCACCAATTTTTTAACAGATAATATTAGAAGGTTAATGATTTTAAAAAAATCTGATACTGATACATCCTGGTCAACATGGAACTTGATGCTGTTCCTCTTATAAGAGGAACTGTGATCAGCTCCTTCTTTTATCTGCACTGTCATTAAGACCCAAGAACGCAAGAAAATACTTCCAAGACTATTTGATCATTCACTTCTGCCTTTCATTCTACTGTTTAAACAGTGCTGGTAAGAGGAAAAATGAAGTTTCTTACAGACAAGACCTTAAAGCGGATTAAAGACCCCTACACTGAAACCACCGCTACCAAATGGAACAAAAAGAAAAGGCAACTGCTTTGGAAACCATCCACAGCAAAAGACAACAGCATAATGGAGCAGTAGCTTAGACCAGGGCAAGACAGGGCTCACTGATTAAAGAAAAAAACAAGGCAAAGTCTGCTTTGACTGATTACAACTCCACTTCTCCAATACTTCATTCTGCCAGAAGTATAAAAATGTGGGGTTTTCAAACTTCATTTTCTTTTCAACTCTCCCACTGGGGTTCAGGAAGGTGTTTGTTTTCAGTGGGTGACACTTGCTTTCAAGACACTTGCACAATTGAATAGTATTTTACCATCTGAACATGTAAGCTATTTACCTGTTCAGGAGCATCAGAGAACAGCACCTCAACCTCATCAAGAACAAGATGGCAAAGATTACGAAACAGCGTGTGATGTTCAGACAGTCTCAGGAGGCAATATGGTGCAGGCACTATTACCTCCCCTACAAGTCGGTAAAGGACAACTGTTAACATTAATTTACATTCCACATGACACACTGGTTTTATGAAGAAGGTCTCAACTGCATTTCAGATGCATCATCTTGAAGTTATGGGAAGGGTTTTTTGGTTGGTTTTGGTGGTAAGGTATTTTTGTTTGGATATTTGTGTGTGTTTGATTTTTGGTTGGGGTTTTTTTTTTTTGTTTTAAATAGGGACCATATAACTCCATGTTCTGACTTCTAGTCAACAGTCATTTTTAGTTCGCTTCTATTTCTTTACCCCTGTGTGTCTTTAAGATCTGAGTAGGCAAAACTGTGTTTCTGAAACACTGAAAAGTCTTTGTTAACAGCTTTACAGAGCAGGATGTCATTTCATTTCCCAACAAGACCATGGTAGAACCAGATCGACAGAAGGTAAATATTTAAACACATTCAAGCATAGCCTTTAGAAGTTTGGTTTTAGCAACAAAATAAAGCCAATAGTCTATCTTCCATATCTACACATGTATGTAAAAATACACACTTGTAAAAATAAAACCACTATCGTAAAACCTGCCTCTAAATCAGGAACATCTATGATGAATCTTAATTCAGCATGAACCTCAGCAAACCCCTCCCACTCATTTGACTCAAAAAAGTGGTTATGAGACTTCCAAAAACACAGATCATTTTAACAGCTTTAATACTATTTACTGTTCAATAGCATTAATGAAGCTTCATGCATCGCTAGAGTTACAGCATCTAAGAAACAAAATGATCACTTGATAGGAAAAAGTAAAACTTCATTTCTTACAGTTTTGTGCAACTAAGACAGCCTACATTGCATTCAAGTGTCATTCAGACGACAGAAGTATTCTTACATGCTTGGATTTTCACACTTTTAGCTGCTTCTTTGTTCTGCCCAAGTATTAACAACATTGGATGAAGCTGTCTGGAGCATCTCTGGTATGTTTTCAGTAGCTCAAAAACAAGTTGTGCCTTCTTCCACCCAGGACACAAGATAAGTGCTAGTGGCTAGGTGTGTATGTACAAAAGAGTTACAGTAGAGCATGAGACAACTGTTTAGAATCTTAGTCATTGTACTATTTCAGAATTTAGGGCAAAACTAAAATCTGCAAAACAGGCCTTTCAATGCTTCAAACAGAAGCTTTTAACACATATCACCTCTTCAATGCAGATGGTACAGGCCCGAGGAACCGTGCACCAAGCTGGAGACAAATGGATGTGCAGCAACACACAGTGAAAGGTCCAAAAGTTTCATAGAAGCAGAAACATCTTGTCTTACTTGGAGCTGTGTGAGCCATTTTCAGTGGTCCCTTACAGCCTCAGTGAGTCTATGTTTCTGTGATCTAATGCATTAGAAAATGAATGACAATGTTTTAAAAATCAAACCAGACATTTCCATTTCACTATGTAACAGCCCCTTAAAAATCAAGCTCCATCGAGTATCAAAGTGATATGACATTAACCACTTGTTAGATATTACTTGATAAATAAGTTACAGACTCCCACACTCATGCAGTCCATCTCTGTCAATGTCTAAGCAGATGGCCTAAATAACCTGGGAAGCATCATGAAGATACTCTAAGATGACATCAGATGCACCCATTCTCAACATGCACTACCTTTTGGATCATTCACTGACATTTGCACCTTAGAACACAAAACCTGCAGTACTCTAATATATACATCCTCCACTCCTGTTTCTCAAGGCTTTGTAGCAACTGCTCGACTGCAAAAGTGTAAGAATTGGTGGAATATACAAGAAAGGATTATTTCCCTGATATGAGATGGCAACTACATCACATCCTTGAGCTATTGGTGGCCAACAGTAAGATTCAGTGGAGTTAGGGCCTAAAACTTTTTTCCAAGTAAGTTCCTACAGAAAGAGAAATAAAGAGTTCTACCTGAAAATCGTGTGCTTGAAACACCAACAAGGCAACACAAAGCACTGAGCAATTTAAAAGCCTTTGACCCACTGCATAATACATTTCCTTAACACACAATATGATAAGAGTTCTTCTGGGATGAGGAGTTAAATTCTTACATCTAATTCAAATGCCATCATTTGTAGCTGTGGTTGATAGATCAGATGAAACTGTACAATTCTACAGTCTCTCTGAAGCATAATTTACTCAACCGTATGAACAACCTCCTACACATTCCTCAATCAAAATTAGCTACTATAGTATTTAGTATCTGAAAGTTAAGGTATGATACTAGTCTTAAAAATACTAAATGTAATGTATTACATTAGCATTACCCTTTCCAGATCTTCAAGAAGTGGTGCTGTTTCCAGAATTGATGGTGGCTTCATTTTCTTGCCAAGAAAGACAAAGTTTCTTTCTTCAAGATTTTGAAAACTCTGAAACCATATGAAATAGATGACAAAGGCAATACTTAGTAAATGGGTTTGAGCTTACATCCAACTTAAAAACTATTTTTTTGAGAAGAATTAGCCAAAGAAATGGTAAACACAAATGAAGTACAACTCACACACACGTCACACAGAACAGAGCTGAGACTCCTACTGTCCCCTGACTTGGCCATTGCCTCTGTTTCTTGCTTTTTTTCTTTTTGTCTCTTCCCCTGCATTTTTTTTCCCCTTCATATTTTCACAGAGGCACCATCAACTTTGCTGGCTTGCTGACCTTTGGTCTGGTCTTGTTGCTGATGTGGCTGGATTCAGTCCCTGATGTCCCTCCACAGAGTCCCTCCACAATGACCACTCTTGTAGCCTCAACACTACCCACACCTTCCACATATATGACACACGTTTGCAGAGGTTTAAATGGAAGTTATATCCTGGAATTACCTGTTGCTCATTTCCAGTTCTATGTGTGTTCAAAGGATCAGAATTTAAGCATTGTTGAAGCCTGAGAAATATACAAATATTAAATTCAATGGAAATGCAAAAGGAAAGTGTAATCGATAAATATCACCAATATTTCTAAAATGGCACGAAACAGTTCACCTACAAAATATCTCTGATGTATTACCTGTGCCAACAAAAACCCTCAAATATGAAAGAAGAAATCAAAAAGTACCATTTTGGATGTAAAATTTACTATTAGGTTTTAGGTATCTGAAAATAACCCGAAGGTTTTTTTAACCAAGACAATTGGTGGGTTCCCCAGCTTCAGAAGAAAATCAGATGGGACTGCAGGAAAAAGGTTTCTTACAGTTGCAAAACAATGAAACAATGTATCTTTGCAACAGTTAAAACTTGAATTAAAAACACCCCTCAGGTTGTTTACATATGCAGCAAGTGATTTGCAGCATAATAAAAGCCTTGCACAAGTCAACTCAGTCAGATTTCATTCAGCTGGAGAACTTTATAAATCACACTAAGAATAAAATAAGGCAACTGAATATGCTGAGTGTGCAGAAACGTACTGCCTCATCACAGCCTTGTTTAGAAAGAATTGCTATTTTTACTGTGGTCTGGATAAGTATCAGCAGCTTCTAATTGCTTCCTTCCCCAATACCATGTGCACACATCTTGTCTTACCCTCTGTCCTTTTAACTGTCTAAGAAGAGTAACTGGAAACATACTACAGCTCCTAATTATCTGGCTACACAATTGGTTCAAATATGTAACATACTGTACCATACCTGTCTGTGTGAACTGCTGGATTTTCCTTGAAAGGCAATCCTGGAATTGTTCTGACAATCTATCAAGAAAAGACAAACCCTTTTCTGGCAGTAAAATACTGTTTAAGAGCAACATTTTAGAAAAAAAAGATCAAGGTGGTTTTCTTACCTAACAGAATTTTCTTCAACATGCAACAAGAACATCAACCACACGGGAGAATCAGTTCATGTTCACATCTGGGAGTCACTGGGAGCTACTGGGGGGCCTCTAGGGGTGAACTGGGGGTTCCTGGGGAGGGATTTGGGACTTCTGGGAGCTACTGGGAGGGACAAGAGGCTACTGAGGGATAAACTGGGAGGATGTGGGAGCCTTTGGAGAGGGGAGTTGGGGCATTTTTAGGCCTTTTGGGTTTTTTTGAGTCCTTGAAGAGTCTTGGGGGGTGTTGGAGACTTTTGGGGTGTTTTGGGGTTCCCTCCTCATCCTGAGCCCCGTCTCCAGCGTGGTGTGCCAGAGCAAATGCTGCGTTCCTTGAACTGGCCCAGTGACCCGAGTACTTCATGGTGGCATTTCTGTGAGCCATGGTTACAGCATTGATCTCAGGCAGATGGGGTTTTATTTCTTGAGGACAGTTCCTTTTCTCTTTGTGTATGAGCAGGTGGATCAGCACAGATCAGCAGGTCACCACCAAGGCTGCCATTCCTGTAGCCTGTCGTGTGCCCTGGCATCTCTGTGTCACATTTCTGGGGAGGATCTTGCCATAAGCTAATGCAACTGTTTCTTGCTGCCAAACTGGAGTCCTGTCTCTGGTGCCCAGATGTAATACCAGGGGTGCACCGACTGGCTGAAGCTATCTTCCTCTCCTGACAGCTGATGGTTCAAGGAAGGAGTGTAGTCCAGGCTTCATCTCTGTGGTACTTGTGCAGCAGAGACCAGACACCCAAGGACTTGCTCTTGCCCTGTTCTGTTCTCTCGCTGCATCTCTGAGAGCAACTGGCAACAGAGCAGAAACGGGACGTTGAGGGGGGTTCAGTTGCACTGAGTGTAGCAGGAGAGAGCAGTGTCTGTGCAGGGATGGATTTGCACAGGAGCCCTCAGCATTTCTGCTGCCCTCAGGGAGAACTGAGCGAGGGCTGCGAGGCCAGAGGACGGGCTGTGGGTGAGAGCAGAGCCAGGGCAGCCGGGCTGTGCCCCTGCCTGGTGCCCAGCGCCCTGTTGCTGCCCCTTTGTGGCCGTCCCCTGTGAGCCTGCACAGCCCCAGCCCCTGCTGAGAGCAGAGGGATCCCCCTCACACCACTCCGTGTCTCGCCCTTGCTCAAGCTCTCAGCACCCCACGGCCAGCCAAGGGCACTGAGGGCTCCTTTCCCCGCCCAGCAGCACTGTCCGTGCCTCAGTGTGTCTGTGCTCTCTGTGGGGCACTGAGGGCTCCTTTCCCCGCCCAGCAGCACTGTCTGTGCCTCAGTGTGTCTGTGCTCTCCGTGGGGCACTGAGGGCTCATTTCCCCGCCCAGCAGCACTGTCTGTGCCTCAGTGTGTCTGTGCTCTCCGTGGGGCACTGAGGGCTCATTTCCCCGCCCAGCAGCACTGTCTGTGCCTCAGTGTGTCTGTGCTCTCTGTGGGGCACTCACACACACAGATCCCGGCCAGAGCTGCTGTGGCCTGAGCCAGAGGCTCCCTCAGCGCCCAGCCCCGGGGCAGCCAATGGCAGCGCAGCAGGCGGGCTCAGCCCTGATTGACGTGTGAGCGGCGGCCAATCAGAGGCGGCGGCACCTCAGGGCGGGCGGGACCAGGCAGGGCGGTGACAGCCCCGCAGCCAATCAGAGGCGGCGGCACCTCAGGGAGGGCGGGACCAAAACGAGGCCTTGGATGCTAAAAACTGAGCTGGAGACCCAAGAATGAGGGATTGAAAGCTGAAAAGGAACAGGTTAAAGCTAAAAAGAACAACTTGGGCCACAAAGTGAGACTTTGGAATCAGAAACTGGAGGATTGTGCTCCAAGCAATAAGGTTGAAAAAGGCAAAAAAGAGGCTTTGGAAGCTCAAAATGAGCATCTGGGCCACAAAACGAGCCTTTTGAGGTTAAAATTGAGTGTTTGGAAGCTAAGAAATGAGGGTTTGAGCAGAAAAATGAGACTTTGAAAAGAAAGGTGCTGGTTTGGACCTAGAAGAGGATGATTTGAAATCTAAACCCAAGGTTTGGAATCTGACAATCGGGCTTTGGGAATTAGAGTTTGGGTCACCAAGTGAGGTTTGAAAGATTTGCATGGTGGCCTAGGCCTCAAAATAAGGCATTGGAGGCTAAAAAGGAGGGTTTGGGACCCCAGAGGAGGGTTTGGAAGCAAAACCTCTCGCTTTGGATGGTGAAAATAAGGATTTGTTCCCAAAAGTACTACTTTGGAAGCTAAAAATGAGGTTTTGGATGCCAACCAGGAGGTCTTGGCTCCAGAGCGAGGACTGAGCCAGCCACGTTCTACCTTCCCAGCCCTTTAGGTGTGGGAGCTGCCCTCAGTCGTGTGCAGTTCGTCTGCTCAGCCCAGATGAACAAATGCAGGGCACAGGCCAGAGAGATGGTGTGGGCACTGAGGCACACAAGGAAGAACCCAGCCGCAGCTTTCCTACCTCTGTCATACAACCATGGAATTGTTATGGTTGGAAAAGGCCTCTCAGATGATCGAGTCCAAGCCCTCACCTCACACTGCCAGGCCCATCGCTGAACCACATCCCTCAGCGCTTCATCTGCACGACTTGTGAATATCTCCAGGGGTGGGGACTGCACCAGCTCCCTGGGCAGCCCGTCCCAGTGCTTCACAACCCTGTGAGTGACAAACTTCTTCTGATGTCCAATCTGAACTGCCCTGGTGCAGCTTAAACCCATTTCCTCGTGTTCTGTTACTCAGTGCAGGAGAGAAGAGCTTGACCCCCACCTCACTACAACCCCCTTCAGGCAGCTGTAGAGAGTGATCCTGTCTCCTCTCAGTCTCCTCTCCTCTGGGCTCAACATCCCCAGCTCCCTGAGCCTCTCCTCATCAGACCTGTTCTTGTGACCCTTCCCCAGCTTCGCTGGGACTCTCACACCCAGCTGAAGCCACGGTGCAGTTGATGGCAGCAACAGGTTCCCCAGGTGCTGGTGGGCTGCTGGGGATGGACACAGCGTCTGCCAAAGCTCGTGCAGATGTTGAGGCTGCGAATAGTGCAGCAGGAGATCAGAGAAGCGACTGTGCAGAGGGATTTCTGAGCTTCCCCAGCCAGCCCTTGGCACAACCAGCTCTGAGCCAGAGGCGTCCCTGTGGGGGCAGAGAGGTGCAGAGAGGTGCAGCCGTCGGCTGCTCCCAGGAGTCAGAGGCAGCCTGAGATGGAACCTTCCCTGACAGATTCACGATGGTGTCTTCCCCAACAGCCCCTTTCTTAAGCCATTTTTACACTCTCTTTCCCTTCAAAGTGGGGCTGGAGTGACTCTGGTCACAGAGACCTTCATCTGGATTGCTGTGTAATGCTCTCACTTTGCTTTTAAAGGTGTGGGGTAAGGAGAATGCAGAGCACATGCTCAGTGAGGGCTGATGGTACCTTGGAGCTGTGTGGGCTTTGGGATGGAGCTGTGTTTCGGTGTTATAATCAGAGTCTAATGAGCAAAGTTCACCCAAACTCAGCGTTTTTTCAGACAATGACAGGCTGTTGGCCCAGGTGTCAAATGAATTGCAGATGTTACAGAAGCCTCAGAGCACAGAAGCGTCATTCAGCCAGAAATCTGCAAGAACACATTTGTAAGTGTTTGGTATCTGAAATATTGGCCTTAGGAACTTGTTCCCTTGTGGCAGTACAAGCTTCAGGACATTGCTGATCTTGGAGAGTCACAAGAAGCCATCACTGCAGCACATCTCACTCCTGTTGTTATCTGGCAAGAAAAGAACTTATCTTGGGCCAATCAGAGTGAGGGAAATGAATCAGAAACTGCTCAAGTCTGTCCTGTGGTTTGGCCAAACAAAGGTGAAAAACACACTGTGAGGAAGACTCAGATCTTCATCCCCAATGGCCCCTGAGGCCATGCTAAAGAGGTTTGAGGGAGCTGTGGCCTGGGCAGACTGAGGCAGGACAATGAGGGGAACTCATGCAGAAGTGCAGTGAATATGCAGATCTAGTCTGGGACATGTGGAAAGTTTTGCTCTAAGCAGGGCACACACTTGGTGGAGCCATCCCCTGTGTGCCCAGTGCTGCCAGAAAGGCCTGCTTGACAGTCACATTGGCTACTGAGTCCTGATTGGCACTTTCCTGGCATCACAAACATGCAGCTTGTGAGTTCCACAGTACCCTGCAGCTCCCTCCTTCTGCAAGAGCTCACAGGACTTGCCCACACAGTCTCTGCTCTGTCCCAGCCTCTGTGCTGGTGTCCCAGGGAGCCACTGTGAAGCGGATTTCTTGCTCCCCAGCTGCCTCCTCCCTGCAGCCCTGCTCAGTGTCAGACTTTTCCTGACAGTGTGAACAGTGCTGTGCCTTTAGTAGAAGTTGAAGTTCTAAATTATTGCCAGGAATTATTCCAGAGGCCATCCCAGGGAAGGGGCAGCGCTGTGGCCATCACCAAGGGAGAGGGAGAAAGTTGTGCGCTGCTGATGTCACACAGGGACTTTTCCAGACCCCACCCGGCGTTTGTGACCTCACCTGACCAGAGTCTATAAAGCCTCCCAGCGGGACAGCCAGAGCCAGTTGGGCTGAGCTGCCCTCGGGACAACTCGGCTCCTTCTTTGGCTACTTGCCTTCCTGCTTGCTTCTACCTATTTCTCATTTGCTGCCCACTTCTCCTCAATTTCCATCCTCTTCCAAAGGTAAGGATGCCCTAAACTCTCAGGACAGGGAAGAGGATGTAGACAGGGATGACAGGAGAGGCTGCTCTGCACCTCCCAGTCCATTTCCATGCTGAGCCCTTCTACCTCCAGAGCCTGGCCAAGGCTATGGGTAGTGTTGCTGTCTGGTGATTCTTCGGTTGACCTCAAGATGAGGCTTTGGAAGCTAAAAGGAAGGCTTTGGGCCCAATCATGAGGGTTTAGAGCACAGAGCTGGTAGAGCAGAGCTGTGAATGGAAGGAGCAGCCGGAAACCTGCTCCTAGTTATAGCTCAAGCTATTCCTGTTCCCTTGCCTGGGACTACAGCTTGGCTGCACCTTGTGGTTTTGGTGTGGTGCTTTAGCCCTGACTGGGTGCCAGGTGCCCACCAAGTCACTCTATCCCTCCCCCTCCTCAGCTGGACAGGGGAGAGAGAAATAAAACAAGAGGTTTGTGAGGCAAGGTAAGGACAGGGAGATCCCTCAGCAATTAGTGTCTGGGGCAAAACAGACTCAGCGTGGGGAGAAAAGTTTTGATTTATTAATGAACCATTCAAAGTGATCAGGGAGAGGAGATCTCCTCCTCTGGAGGTCTTCAAAAGCCACCTGGACATGTTCATAGAATCATAGAATCACAGAATGGTGGGGGCTGGAAGGGACCTTTAGAGACCATCCTGTGCAACCCCACTGCTTTGACAGCCAGTGTGTGTCTGTGGGAAATGTTCCATAACCAGTGTGTGAGTGTGTGTGCAAAGGTTTTATCCTTGACCCTTTGATGATTCCAGAGGTCATCCCAGGGGAGGGGCAGCGCTGTGGCTGTCACCAAGGGAGACAGAGAACATTGGGCGCTGCTGATGTCACACAGGGGCTGTTCCAGACCCCACCCGGCATTTGTGACCTCACCTGGCCAGGGACTATAAAGCCTCCCAGCAGGACAGCCAGAGCCAGTTGGGCTGAGCTGTCCTCTGGAGGACTCAGCTCCTTCTTTGGCTACTTGCCTTCTTGCTTGCTTACAGCCATTTCTCGTTTGCTGACCACTTCTCCTCAACTTCCATCCTCTTCCAAAGGTAAGGATGACCCAAACTCTCAGGACAGGGAAGAGGATGTAGACAGGGATGACAGGAGAGGCTGCTCTGCACCTCGCAGTCCATTTCGATGCTGAGCTCTTCCACCTCCAGAGCCTGGCCAAGGCTATGGGTAGTGTTGCTGTCTGGTGATTCTTCTGTGGGCCTCAAGATGAGGCTTTGGAAGCTAAAAGCAATGCTTTGGGCCAAAACATGAGGGTTGAGAGCACAGAGCAATAGCTCAAGCTATTGCTGTTCCCTTCCCTGGGACGACTTGACCACGCTGTCTGTTTCTCCTGCTAGATGCTGCTGTGGCTCTGTGCAATGGCTCTTTGCTTGGCCAGCATCATCCCCTACGCCGTGCCTGGAGCGCTGGCACTGCTGGGCTGCTGGTGGCTCTACTCCCACAGCAAAGAGCAGGGCAGAGCTGGTGCTGAAGCGGCAGCAGCTGCTGAGGAAGCGCAGCAGAGAGGAGGGACAGAGGAGGAATCATCGCCCCAAAGGGAAGCCTGTGTCCCTCAGGAACTGCCTTTGTCAGCAGCAGAGGAACCCCCAGAGCCCGACCTTCGGGATGTGTCAGCACCAAGAGCTGAGCCCAGCACTGCTGAGGGTGGCACGGCCGGAGCAGAGACAGGAGGATGTGCAGAGGAGAGCGGCGTCCCTGCTGCTGTTTCTGTCCCCGTGCAGAGCACAGTGTCCCGGCAGCGCTGCAGCCAGCCCCGCACAGGGCTCAGGCTCAGGCGCCGACGCAGAGCAGCGCCAGCAGCGCGTGTGGGAGCCGGGCAGGAGCCGAGCGGTGCCCAGAGCGCTCCCGGGGAAGCGGCCACAGGCGCTGAGGAAGCGCAGGAGGAACGAGGGCTAGAGGAGGAATCCCGGCCCGAAGCAGCAGCCGCCGTCCCCGCTGGCTGTTGTGCCCTCCCGCTCCCTGAGAGCGCAGTGTCCCAGGCAGGGCTGAGGCTGAGCTGCCAACCCAGCCCCGCGGCCGGCAGCAGCGCCGGCAGCGCCAGCAGCGTGTGCGGGACCCCGCCGGAGCCGAGCCGTGCCCAGAGCGCCGCTGCGCTGCCGCCATCCCCGCAGGCAGAGCCCCGGGCTGCGAGCGGGGCCGTTGCCGGCTGTGGCACACGCAGCCCCTTCCCCGCCGCTCAGCACACGGCTGCCAGGAGGTTTGCTGGCGGCTGGATGCCGGCGGGCAGCGAAGTGGAGCCCGCGCCAGGTAAGGGCTGCTCGGCCCCGTTGGGCTCTTTGGCTCTTGGCTTCCAGATCCTAGATGGTGTGTGCTGGGGAAGGGCTGACGCTGTGTGAAGGGCTGCTGCTCGACTCGGGCCTCCTGTGCTGGCATTCCCAGAGCTGGGCTGGGTGGTCCCCAGGCATCAAGGGAAGCTTTCAGTGGGCTCTGTGTGATGGGACTTGACCCTTTCTGACATCCTGGGGAACCTGAGGCAGGAGCATCCCAACAGAATGCGGAGCAAGTGCTCAGTGGCATCTCTCTGCCAAAGGATCTCTTCTCCTGGGCTGGTGTGTGGGAGCTGCGTTGTGTGGGCTGTCTGAATGCTGACATGGTGCCTTTCTGGCAGGTTTCAGTGTGACTCACATGGACTTGGAGGACACAGACGGTGTCGAGGGGCAGACAGTGAGTCGCCAGAACCGGCGCCGAAAGAAAAAGTCCCGGCAGTCCAATGTCCTTGTGTGGGAAATAGAGGTGCCCAAGGTAAGCAGCCACTGTCCTGCTCGTGCCTCCTGCCCTGCCCTACACAGCCATCTCCTCCTTCTTCCATCTCAGGCCAACCCAGGAAGATTCAGAACCAGCCAACGAGGGTTTCAGCGTTTAGCTGTTAGGGCTACACCCTGGGATGGTTGTTGGAGTCCTTTTTCTCCATCACTTTCCAGCCTGATCTGTCAGGGTGATGCTCTGAAAGCCTTCAGCAGGCTTTGAGTTCACAGTCCTTGAGAGCAGGGGATGAGTTGTGGTGCTTTCCCCTGTGCAGGAGGGTCACGTTCCAGCTGCCTGTCCAAACCCACCCTGCAAATGAGCTGCAGGAACCAGGAAGATGGGCAAAAGAAGCCCCAGGGCACAGTGGGGTTTGATCTACATTTCCCTCCTTGACTCTTGCTTTCTTGTCTTTCCTCAAGGATACAGTCAGACACATGATTGGCAAACAAGGGCAGTTTATTAACAGCTTGAGGAGAGAGTCTGGGGCCACAATTTCTCTCTCAGCGCTCCCTGACGTTGATGATTACGAAGTCTGTCAAATCAAAGGTAAGAGGAATGCCTCTTTGTGCAGGGTCTAGGATGTAGCTTGGGGGCCTTGAATTAGATTAGAAATGGATTCAGTGGCTTGGCAAGGCCACAGCTTTTAGCCGAGTGTTCTGCTCAGGCAGTGGCCTGGGCCTGGGCACGTGCAGCCTCTGTTGTAGGGCTGGGAATGCATTTGAGCAGCTTTGGCTGCTGGAGCTGAACCAGCCGCTTTTGCAAGATCCCTTTGGGCTTGAAGCAGCAGATAGGGGATGCTTGTCAGCATCTTGACTGGGAAGGATGTTGGAGCAATTGGGGCTGAGAAGTATCTGTCAGCCAATTGGGTCCCTGCTGCAGGCCAAAGCCGTTCCAAGTGGGGTCTGGAGCTCTGAGCTGCTCACGGTGGTTGGATCTCAGGGTTGGTGGCCAATCTTTTCCAACTGAACTGGTTGATGCAGCACAGGAGGCTTCTGGCAGCTGGGTTGCTTCCCATGGCAGGGCTGGAGGTGTCCTCAGCCTACCTGTGCTGCTGACCTTGGGTGGGATTTTTGTCTTCCAGGCCTCTCCCATCAAGTGGACAGAGCGCTGAGCCTGATTGGCGGGAGGTTCCAGCACCTGTGTCTGGACAACAAACACTGTGCTCGTTTCTGCTGGCAAAAGGTTATGTTCTAGAAGGATGTGGGAAGGGGTGTAGCATGGGCAGCTGCCCCAGGCTGGCCAGCAGGTGTTGGATCCCATCCTGACATCGTGCCCAGCACATGTGTGCAGTTGTGTTGGGTCCCGGCTGATGAGCAACGGCGTCACTCACCATCCCCTGTGTACATCCCCTCGTGCATTGTTAGAACTGTTTCTCCTTCCCTTGTTCCTTGTTATTGTTCTATTAAACTGTTCTGATTGCAACCTCTGGGAGCTTTTGATGTTTCCCCTTGTGTCTGGTTCCAGCAGTGAGCCAGCACCCTCCTGGCTCTTTGTCCCCAGCTGATCAAAACCAAAACATCTACCCTGTCCCTCCCCCTGCTCCAGTGACATGTCCTTCTGTCCTTAGGACTGCAAAGTCCCAGCTGCCTCGATCCCTCTCTGCAGAGAAAAGCAAGAGGGCAATGAAAAGCAATGGGCCCAGGGGCTGAAAAGCTGCCCAAAGGGAAAGGCCCTGGGGGGGTTATTTGACAGCCCTCTCAGTAAGAGCCAGCAGTGTGCCCAGGTGGCCAAGAGGCAAATGGCTTCCTGGCTTGGACCAGCCATCGTGGTCAGCAGCACCAGGGCAGGAAGGCTGCACCTCCAATACTGTGCCCAGTTCTGGGCCCCTCACTACAAGAAGGACATCGGGGTGCTGGAGTGTTTCCAGAGATGGGCAACAAAGCTGGTGAAGGGTTTGGACAACAAGTCTGATGGGGACAGACTGATAGAGATTGGGATGTTCAGCCTAGAGAAGAGGAGGCTGAGAGGAGACATGAGCACTCTGTACAACTGCCTGAAGGGGAGCTGTAGTGAGGTAGGAGTTGGTCTCTTCTCTCTAGGAATAAATGACAGGCCATGAGGAAATAGGTTCAAAATTCTTCCAGGGTAAGTTTAGATTGGCCATTAAGGAAGAACTTTTTTCCCTGAGAGGGTTATTAAGCATTGGAACGGGCTGCCCAGGGAGCTGGTGGAGTCCCATCACTGGAGACGTTCAAAAGACACACAGAGGAGGTGCTGAGGGACAGGGGGTAGTTTAGTGATGAGCCTGGCAGTGTGAGGTGAGGGGTGTGACTCAATGATCTTCAAGGTCTTTTCTAAGCACAGCAATTCTCTGATTCTCTGATTCTAAATGAAAGCACATCACAACCTGTGCAAACATACCTGTTACACACAGAGGTAGAACACAGCACCAAGCTCAGCTTGTAGACTTGAAACCTACATGACCTCCAAACCATCCCAGGTCACCTGTCCAGGTGCTACAGGCCATGTCCTGGCACGTTCCTAGGAAATACAGAGCATCACTAGGCACAGACACCAAGGGTCACATCAGAGCCATGCAAGTGATGGCAGCACACAGTTTGTACTGCACTGAATCACACACACTGTGTTTACAACATGTACAAGGTTTTACTGGAAGATAGATTAAGTCAATGTTTGGAAGGTTAATACAAGGCTGCAGTGTTCAGAACTAGCTGCAGTGTTCAGAACTAACTGCAGTGTGTACAAAAACAGTGGGAGATGGTGTCTTTACTTACAGCTTTTGATGTACCATTCACTGGCTCACATGGACCTCTAGAAGAAGAAACAAAAGTCCTCTCCCTTTCAGGCAGCATCTCCATACCAGGAGAGGGGCTCCTGACCAGGGACTGCTGGAAAGCACTGCCACAGCTGCTGGAGTCATGTGCCCAAAGTTTACAGGCAGAGAGACGGCAATTCAGGGGTTTTTGCTTGCAGATGGCTACCAGAATGCTGTTGGTCTGAGACACACTCCGACTCCTCAGTCTATGGATTGAGAACAAACATTAGAAAGACACAGCAGAACCACAAGCCAAGGACATGTACTAATTGTGGGGGAGACACACCTCTTTAAGGGGGCTGGAAAACATGACCATGCCAACAATGCTCGTGTGGCTGAGACAGAACTGGACTGTACAAATACATCCATGGCAGCAACACTCCTGGAGCCAGGAGTGCAGTGGAATAGCTGTCACTGTAACCAAGACACCTGATTCTCTCCCCTCCATAAAGCTCAGGGATACAGAATTCAACCTGGAGCATAGAGTCAGCTTAGGAGAAAAACAGACTTGGAAAGAGAACTCATTGCACTTGCTGATGTGATCAACTGCTTGCAGAGCTTCACCTTGGGGAAGGATTAACTATCCCTTCATCCCACTCCACACCACAGGCAATGCCCTGCAGGGTATTGCTCTTTTTCTCCAGCCTGGAATGGACATTGTCTTTAGGAAAAGAAGAGCAGTTGCTTACAAATGAAGTTGTTGTTGGCATGTTTTTGCTCTTTATCACTTGGACACAAAACCCCCAGTTGGAGGTTTCAGAATGCAAGAAATAGTCAAACACGGAGAATCAGACTCTCCTGAGATGGGAACAAATCAGGTGTTTACGCTACACTGGGTGTTTGTCTTTGCTCTAAAAGCAGAAACAGCAAACACAGAGAATAAGGAACCTCTCAGCGTAGAGGAAACAGCATCTGCAACTTGGGCCTCAGAAAAACAACCCCAAGAGCCAAGCTCAAGACAACCATCTTAAAAGTTGCCATTGTTGCAGTTGGAACCCCATGTCCCAGCAGGCCTAAAAGCAAGTCTGCTTTGGGACAGGTACATTAACATCTGCCCCATGCCGACACAAATGCACAGCAGCTTTGACAGGAAAGATACAGCCTGAAAGCCCTGTAAGCTCATAGAACAGGCGACCACCCTGAAACCTCCACAAGGAGCACAATGCTGTAATGACACTTCCTTCTGTGATGCTGGTGGCTTTCACTCCTCCCACGGGGATTCTTCTCCCAGCCCCGAGGAGTTGGTGGGTCCCAGCTGGCAGCCAGCGCCGGGGCCCGTCAGGGTGCAGCAGCCGCAGAAACGCTCCTGAGCCTCGGGGCTGGCACCAGCTGGGGCTTGGCTGGGGACACCAGGCAGGGGTGGCCCTGACACCCTGCCCATGTACCTGGCCGTGGCACCTGGGAACCTGCTCCTCTGCCCAGCCCTCTCATGGGATGGCAAAAGCAGCTCCATCAGCCCTGGCACGGTCCTGAGACATCTCTTGATGGGAGAGTCTGGAACCATCAGGCCTGGAAAGAGGAGAGCTTGCCCAGAACTCAGCTGCTCTCAGTTTTTGGCAGGCAGGGTGGGTTTTTGAGCTGCCTGGTGCTGCCACTGCTGGGGAGCACCCAGGAATCAGCCTGTAGCTGCTGTGGAGTGAGGGCAGCAGGAGTGAGCGAGGCTGTGTGCAGCTATTGAACAGGTTCAGCCTTTAAAGCTGTCTCACCTGGGAAACCTGCTTCCTTCTTCCTTGCAGCTGGTATTTAGAACATAGACAGTTGCTTTTTGAAAGCAAAACCATCACACAAAAGCAAAACCTGACTGGGTGATTTCCCTTCCCCAGGGCTGGCCACTGGACAAGGTGCTGGTCGGCAGCACTCTCAGGGTGCAGGGCTGGGCCCAGGACAGGCCTTTTGCAGGCAGCACATTTCTGGAGGCTCCTGCTAATGCAGTTCCTGGGCACTGCTCAAGGAATGAGGGCACTTGTCCATAATTGCTGGCTTTGGTCCCTCCCCATCGGTTCTGGCTATCTGCCCTCAACTTTCACATCCTCCCTCTCTGTCTTTACCCCATCACTGTTTTTTCTTTCTCTTCCTCTGTAGGACTCCTTGTCTGTATTTTCTAACCCCTCCCTGTCTGTCCTACATCCCTGTTGCTATTTTTCCTTTCTCCTCTCCTGCCTCCTGTCCTTTGCCTTTCTCTATCACCATGTTGTGTTATCACCATGGTGATGGGAGCTCCAGGCTGGAGCTGGGCCTGGCTGGGGCAGCCCCTTGGTGACCCGAGAGCTGGGGAGGGGCAGGAGATGGAGACAAGGCCCCGGGCACAGGCCCCGGGTGCCTCAGCTGCCAGAGCCCCCGGAGCCCCCCAGCATCTCAGTCCCTGCCCTGACAGCAGCAGTGTGTGGTGCTGCTCACTCTGTCTCTCCCTGTCCAAGTGACAGAGGAAAGAGCAAAAACATGCCAACAACAACTTCATTTGTAAGTAACTGCTCTTCTTTTCCTAAAGACAATGTCCATTCCAGGCTGGAGAAAAAGAGCAATACCCTGCAGGGCATTGCCTGTGGTGTGGAGTGGGATGAAGGGATAGTTAATCCTTCCCCAAGGTGAAGCTCTGCAAGCAGTTGATCACATCAGCAAGTGCAATGAGTTCTCTTTCCAAGTCTGTTTTTCTCCTAAGCTGACTCTATGCTCCAGGTTGAATTCTGTATCCCTGAGCTTTATGGAGGGGAGAGGATCAGGTGTCTTGGTAACAGTGACAGCTATTCCACTGCACTCCTGGCTCCAGGAGTGTTGCTGCCATGGATGTATTTGTACAGTCCAGTTCTGTCTCAGCCACACGAGCATTGTTGGCATGGTCATGTTTTCCAGCCCCCTTAAAGAGGTGTGTCTCCCCCACAATTAGTACATGTCCTTGGCTTGTGGTTCTGCTGTGTCTTTCTAATGTTTGTTCTCAATCCATAGACTGAGGAGTCAGAGTGTGTCTCAGACCAACAGCATTCTGGTAGCCATCTGCAAGCAAAAACCCCTGAATTGCCGTCTCTCTGCCTGTAAACTTTGGGCACATGACTCCAGCAGCTGTGGCAGTGCTTTCCAGCAGTCCCTGGTCAGGAGCCCCTCTCCTGGTATGGAGATGCTGCCTGAAAGGGAGAGGACTTTTGTTTCTTCTTCTAGAGGTCCATGTGAGCCAGTGAATGGTACATCAAAAGCTGTAAGTAAAGACACCATCTCCCACTGTTTTTGTACACACTGCAGTTAGTTCTGAACACTGCAGCTAGTTCTGAACACTGCAGCCTTGTATTAACCTTCCAAACATTGACTTAATCTATCTTCCAGTAAAACCTTGTACATGTTGTAAACACAGTGTGTGTGATTCAGTGCAGTACAAACTGTGTGCTGCCATCACTTGCATGGCTCTGATGTGACCCTTGGTGTCTGTGCCTAGTGATGCTCTGTATTTCCTAGGAACGTGCCAGGACATGGCCTGTAGCACCTGGACAGGTGACCTGGGATGGTTTGGAGGTCATGTAGGTTTCAAGTCTACAAGCTGAGCTTGGTGCTGTGTTCTACCTCTGTGTGTAACAGGTATGTTTGCACAGGTTGTGATGTGCTTTCATTTAGAATCAGAGAATCAGAGAATTGCTGTGCTTAGAAAAGACCTTGAAGATCATTGAGTCACACCCCTCACCTCACACTGCCAGGCTCATCACTAAACTACCCCCTGTCCCTCAGCACCTCCTCTGTGTGTCTTTTGAACGTCTCCAGTGATGGGACTCCACCAGCTCCCTGGGCAGCCCGTTCCAATGCTTAATAACCCTCTCAGGGAAAAAAGTTCTTCCTTAATGGCCAATCTAAACTTACCCTGGAAGAATTTTGAACCTATTTCCTCATGGCCTGTCATTTATTCCTAGAGAGAAGAGACCAACTCCTACCTCACTACAGCTCCCCTTCAGGCAGTTGTACAGAGTGCTCATGTCTCCTCTCAGCCTCCTCTTCTCTAGGCTGAACATCCCAATCTCTATCAGTCTGTCCCCATCAGACTTGTTGTCCAAACCCTTCACCAGCTTTGTTGCCCATCTCTGGAAACACTCCAGCACCCCGATGTCCTTCTTGTAGTGAGGGGCCCAGAACTGGGCACAGTATTGGAGGTGCAGCCTTCCTGCCCTGGTGCTGCTGACCACGATGGCTGGTCCAAGCCAGGAAGCCATTTGCCTCTTGGCCACCTGGGCACACTGCTGGCTCTTACTGAGAGGGCTGTCAAATAACCCCCCCAGGGCCTTTCCCTTTGGGCAGCTTTTCAGCCCCTGGGCCCATTGCTTTTCATTGCCCTCTTGCTTTTCTCTGCAGAGAGGGATCGAGGCAGCTGGGACTTTGCAGTCCTAAGGACAGAAGGACATGTCACTGGAGCAGGGGGAGGGACAGGGTAGATGTTTTGGTTTTGATCAGCTGGGGACAAAGAGCCAGGAGGGTGCTGGCTCACTGCTGGAACCAGACACAAGGGGAAACATCAAAAGCTCCCAGAGGTTGCAATCAGAACAGTTTAATAGAACAATAACAAGGAACAAGGGAAGGAGAAACAGTTCTAACAATGCACGAGGGGATGTACACAGGGGATGGTGAGTGACGCCGTTGCTCATCAGCCGGGACCCAACACAACTGCACACATGTGCTGGGCACGATGTCAGGATGGGATCCAACACCTGCTGGCCAGCCTGGGGCAGCTGCCCATGCTACACCCCTTCCCACATCCTTCTAGAACATAACCTTTTGCCAGCAGAAACGAGCACAGTGTTTGTTGTCCAGACACAGGTGCTGGAACCTCCCGCCAATCAGGCTCAGCGCTCTGTCCACTTGATGGGAGAGGCCTGGAAGACAAAAATCCCACCCAAGGTCAGCAGCACAGGTAGGCTGAGGACACCTCCAGCCCTGCCATGGGAAGCAACCCAGCTGCCAGAAGCCTCCTGTGCTGCATCAACCAGTTCAGTTGGAAAAGATTGGCCACCAACCCTGAGATCCAACCACCGTGAGCAGCTCAGAGCTCCAGACCCCACTTGGAACGGCTTTGGCCTGCAGCAGGGACCCAATTGGCTGACAGATACTTCTCAGCCCCAATTGCTCCAACATCCTTCCCAGTCAAGATGCTGACAAGCATCCCCTATCTGCTGCTTCAAGCCCAAAGGGATCTTGCAAAAGCGGCTGGTTCAGCTCCAGCAGCCAAAGCTGCTCAAATGCATTCCCAGCCCTACAACAGAGGCTGCATGTGCCCAGGCCCAGGCCACTGCCTGAGCAGAACACTCGGCTAAAAGCTGTGGCCTTGCCAAGCCACTGAATCCATTTCTAATCTAATTCAAGGCCCCCAAGCTACATCCTAGACCCTGCACAAAGAGGCATTCCTCTTACCTTTGATTTGACAGACTTCGTAATCATCAACGTCAGGGAGCGCTGAGAGAGAAATTGTGGCCCCAGACTCTCTCCTCAAGCTGTTAATAAACTGCCCTTGTTTGCCAATCATGTGTCTGACTGTATCCTTGAGGAAAGACAAGAAAGCAAGAGTCAAGGAGGGAAATGTAGATCAAACCCCACTGTGCCCTGGGGCTTCTTTTGCCCATCTTCCTGGTTCCTGCAGCTCATTTGCAGGGTGGGTTTGGACAGGCAGCTGGAACGTGACCCTCCTGCACAGGGGAAAGCACCACAACTCATCCCCTGCTCTCAAGGACTGTGAACTCAAAGCCTGCTGAAGGCTTTCAGAGCATCACCCTGACAGATCAGGCTGGAAAGTGATGGAGAAAAAGGACTCCAACAACCATCCCAGGGTGTAGCCCTAACAGCTAAACGCTGAAACCTTCGTTGGCTGGTTCTGAATCTTCCTGGGTTGGCCTGAGATGGAAGAAGGAGGAGATGGCTGTGTAGGGCAGGGCAGGAGGCACGAGCAGGACAGTGGCTGCTTACCTTGGGCACCTCTATTTCCCACACAAGGACATTGGACTGCCGGGACTTTTTCTTTCGGCGCCGGTTCTGGCGACTCACTGTCTGCCCCTCGACACCGTCTGTGTCCTCCAAGTCCATGTGAGTCACACTGAAACCTGCCAGAAAGGCACCATGTCAGCATTCAGACAGCCCACACAACGCAGCTCCCACACACCAGCCCAGGAGAAGAGATCCTTTGGCAGAGAGATGCCACTGAGCACTTGCTCCGCATTCTGTTGGGATGCTCCTGCCTCAGGTTCCCCAGGATGTCAGAAAGGGTCAAGTCCCATCACACAGAGCCCACTGAAAGCTTCCCTTGATGCCTGGGGACCACCCAGCCCAGCTCTGGGAATGCCAGCACAGGAGGCCCGAGTCGAGCAGCAGCCCTTCACACAGCGTCAGCCCTTCCCCAGCACACACCATCTAGGATCTGGAAGCCAAGAGCCAAAGAGCCCAACGGGGCCGAGCAGCCCTTACCTGGCGCGGGCTCCACTTCGCTGCCCGCCGGCATCCAGCCGCCAGCAAACCTCCTGGCAGCCGTGTGCTGAGCGGCGGGGAAGGGGCTGCGTGTGCCACAGCCGGCAACGGCCCCGCTCGCAGCCCGGGGCTCTGCCTGCGGGGATGGCGGCAGCGCAGCGGCGCTCTGGGCACGGCTCGGCTCCGGCGGGGTCCCGCACACGCTGCTGGCGCTGCCGGCGCTGCTGCCGGCCGCGGGGCTGGGTTGGCAGCTCAGCCTCAGCCCTGCCTGGGACACTGCGCTCTCAGGGAGCGGGAGGGCACAACAGCCAGCGGGGACGGCGGCTGCTGCTTCGGGCCGGGATTCCTCCTCTAGCCCTCGTTCCTCCTGCGCTTCCTCAGCGCCTGTGGCCGCTTCCCCGGGAGCGCTCTGGGCACTGCTCGGCTCCTGCCCGGCTCCCACACGCGCTGCTGGCGCTGCTCTGCGCCGGCGCCTGAGCCTGAGCCCTGTGCGGGGCTGGCTGCAGCGCTGCCGGGACACTGTGCTCTGCACGGGGACAGAAACAGCAGCAGGGACGCCGCTCTCCTCTGCACATCCTCCTGTCTCTGCTCCGGCCGTGCCACCCTCAGCAGTGCTGGGCTCAGCTCTTGGTGCTGACACATCCCGAAGGTCGGGCTCTGGGGGTTCCTCTGCTGCTGACAAAGGCAGTTCCTGAGGGACACAGGCTTCCCTTTGGGGTGATGATTCCTCCTCTGTCCCTCCTCTCTGCTGCGCTTCCTCAGCAGCTGCTGCCGCTTCAGCACCAGCTCTGGGCTGCTCTTTGCTGTGGGAGTAGAGCCACCAGCAGCCCAGCAGTGCCAGCGCTCCAGGCACGGCGTAGGGGATGACGCTGGCCAAGCAAAGAGCCATTGCACAGAGCCACAGCAGCATCTAGCAGGAGAAACAGACAGCATGGTCAAGTCGTCCCAGGGAAGGGAACAGCAATAGCTTGAGCTATTGCTCTGTGCTCTCAACCCTCATGTTTTGGCCCAAAGCATTGCTTTTAGCTTCCAAAGCCTCATCTTGAGGCCCACAGAAGAATCACCAGACAGCAACACTACCCATAGCCTTGGCCAGGCTCTGGAGGTGGAAGAGCTCAGCATCGAAATGGACTGCGAGGTGCAGAGCAGCCTCTCCTGTCATCCCTGTCTACATCCTCTTCCCTGTCCTGAGAGTTTGGGTCATCCTTACCTTTGGAAGAGGATGGAAGCTGAGGAGAAGTGGGCAGCAAACGAGAAATGGCTGTAAGCAAGCAAGAAGGCAAGTAGCCAAAGAAGGAGCCGAGTTGTCCCGAGGGCAGCTCAGCCCAACTGGCTCTGGCTGTCCCGCTGGGAGAATTTATAGTCCCTGGCCAGGTGAGGTCACAAATGCCGGGTGGGGTCTGGAACAGCCCCTGTGTGACATCAGCAGCGCCCAATGTTCTCTGTCTCCCTTGGTGACGGCCACAGCGCTGCCCCTCCCCTGGGATGGCCTCTGGAATCATCAAAGGGTCAAGGATAAAACCTTTGCACACACACTCACACACTGGTTATGGAACATTTCCCACAGACACACACTGGCTGTCAAAGCAGTGGGGTTGCACAGGATGGTCTCTAAAGGTCCCTTCCAGCCCCCACCATTCTGTGATTCTATGATTCTATGAACATGTCCAGGTGGCTTTTGAAGACCTCCAGAGGAGGAGATCTCCTCTCCCTGATCACTTTGAATGGTTCATTAATAAATCAAACCTTTTCTCCCCACGCTGAGTCTGTTTTGCCCCAGACACTAATTGCTGAGGGATCTCCCTGTCCTTACCTTGCCTCACAAACCTCTTGTTTTATTTCTCTCTCCCCTGTCCAGCTGAGGAGGGGGAGGGATAGAGCGACTTGGTGGGCACCTGGCACCCAGCCAGGGCTAAAGCACCACACCAAAACCACAAGGTGCAGCCAAGCTGTAGTCCCAGGCAAGGGAACAGGAATAGCTTGAGCTATAACTAGGAGCAGGTTTCCAGCTGCTCCTTCCATTCACAGCTCTGCTCTACCAGCTCTGTGCTCTAAACCCTCATGATTGGGCCCAAAGCATTCCTTTTAGCTTCCAAAGCCTCATCTTGAGGTCAACCGAAGAATCACCAGACAGCAACACTACCCATAGCCTTGGCCAGGCTCTGGAGGTAGAAGGGCTCAGCATGGAAATGGACTGGGAGGTGCAGAGTAGCCTCTCCTGTCATCCCTGTCTACATCCTCTTCCCTGTCCTGAGAGTTTAGGGCATCCTTACCTTTGGAAGAGGATGGAAATTGAGGAGAAGTGGGCAGCAAATGAGAAATAGGTAGAAGCAAGCAGGAAGGCAAGTAGCCAAAGAAGGAGCCGAGTTGTCCCGAGGGCAGCTCAGCCCAACTGGCTCTGGCTGTCCCGCTGGGAGGCTTTATAGACTCTGGTCAGGTGAGGTCACAAACGCCGGGTGGGGTCTGGAAAAGTCCCTGTGTGACATCAGCAGCGCACAACTTTCTCCCTCTCCCTTGGTGATGGCCACAGCGCTGCCCCTCCCCTGGGATGGCCTCTGGAATAATTCCTGGCAATAATTTAGAACTTCAACTTCTACTAAAGGCACAGCACTGTTCACACTGTCAGGAAAAGTCTGACACTGAGCAGGGCTGCAGGGAGGAGGCAGCTGGGGAGCAAGAAATCTGCTTCACAGTGGCTCCCTGGGACACCAGCACAGAGGCTGGGACAGAGCAGAGACTGCGTGGGCAAGTCCTGTGAGCTCTTGCAGAAGGAGGGAGCTGCAGGGTACTGTGGAACTCACAAGCTGCATGTTTGTGATGCCAGGAAAGTGCCAATCAGGACTCAGTAGCCAATGTGACTGTCAAGCAGGCCTTTCTGGCAGCACTGGGCACACAGGGGATGGCTCCACCAAGTGTGTGCCCTGCTTAGAGCAAAACTTTCCACATGTCCCAGACTAGATCTGCATATTCACTGCACTTCTGCATGAGTTCCCCTCATTGTCCTGCCTCAGTCTGCCCAGGCCACAGCTCCCTCAAACCTCTTTAGCATGGCCTCAGGGGCCATTGGGGATGAAGATCTGAGTCTTCCTCACAGTGTGTTTTTCACCTTTGTTTGGCCAAACCACAGGACAGACTTGAGCAGTTTCTGATTCATTTCCCTCACTCTGATTGGCCCAAGATAAGTTCTTTTCTTGCCAGATAACAACAGGAGTGAGATGTGCTGCAGTGATGGCTTCTTGTGACTCTCCAAGATCAGCAATGTCCTGAAGCTTGTACTGCCACAAGGGAACAAGTTCCTAAGGCCAATATTTCAGATACCAAACACTTACAAATGTGTTCTTGCAGATTTCTGGCTGAATGACGCTTCTGTGCTCTGAGGCTTCTGTAACATCTGCAATTCATTTGACACCTGGGCCAACAGCCTGTCATTGTCTGAAAAAACGCTGAGTTTGGGTGAACTTTGCTCATTAGACTCTGATTATAACACCGAAACACAGCTCCATCCCAAAGCCCACACAGCTCCAAGGTACCATCAGCCCTCACTGAGCATGTGCTCTGCATTCTCCTTACCCCACACCTTTAAAAGCAAAGTGAGAGCATTACACAGCAATCCAGATGAAGGTCTCTGTGACCAGAGTCACTCCAGCCCCACTTTGAAGGGAAAGAGAGTGTAAAAATGGCTTAAGAAAGGGGCTGTTGGGGAAGACACCATCGTGAATCTGTCAGGGAAGGTTCCATCTCAGGCTGCCTCTGACTCCTGGGAGCAGCCGACGGCTGCACCTCTCTGCACCTCTCTGCCCCCACAGGGACGCCTCTGGCTCAGAGCTGGTTGTGCCAAGGGCTGGCTGGGGAAGCTCAGAAATCCCTCTGCACAGTCGCTTCTCTGATCTCCTGCTGCACTATTCGCAGCCTCAACATCTGCACGAGCTTTGGCAGACGCTGTGTCCATCCCCAGCAGCCCACCAGCACCTGGGGAACCTGTTGCTGCCATCAACTGCACCGTGGCTTCAGCTGGGTGTGAGAGTCCCAGCGAAGCTGGGGAAGGGTCACAAGAACAGGTCTGATGAGGAGAGGCTCAGGGAGCTGGGGATGTTGAGCCCAGAGGAGAGGAGACTGAGAGGAGACAGGATCACTCTCTACAGCTGCCTGAAGGGGGTTGTAGTGAGGTGGGGGTCAAGCTCTTCTCTCCTGCACTGAGTAACAGAACACGAGGAAATGGGTTTAAGCTGCACCAGGGCAGTTCAGATTGGACATCAGAAGAAGTTTGTCACTCACAGGGTTGTGAAGCACTGGGACGGGCTGCCCAGGGAGCTGGTGCAGTCCCCACCCCTGGAGATATTCACAAGTCGCGTAGATGAAGCGCTGAGGGATGTGGTTCAGCGATGGGCCTGGCAGTGTGAGGTGAGGGCTTGGACTCGGTCATCTGAGAGGCCTTTTCCAACCATAACAATTCCATGGTTGTATGACAGAGGTAGGAAAGCTGCGGCTGGGTTCTTCCTTGTGTGCCTCAGTGCCCACACCATCTCTCTGGCCTGCGCCCTGCATTTGTTCATCTGGGCTGAGCAGACGAACTGCACACGACTGAGGGCAGCTCCCACACCTAAAGGGCTGGGAAGGTAGAACGTGGCTGGCTCGGTCCTCGCTCTGGAGCCAAGACCTCCTGGTTGGCATCCAAAACCTCATTTTTAGTTTCCAAAGTAGTACTTTTGGGAACAAATCCTTATTTTCACCATCCAAAGCAAAAAGCTTTGCTTCCAAACCCTCCTCTGGGCTCCCAAACCCTCCTTTTTAGCTTCCAATGCCTTATTTTGAGGCCTAGGCCACCATGTAAATCTTTCAAACCTCACTTGGTGACCCAAACTCTAATTTTTGCTCCCAAAGTCCGATTGTCACATTCCAAGCCTTGGGTTTAGATTTCAAATCATCCTCTTCTAGGTCCAAACCAGCACCTTTCTTTTCAAAGTCTCATTTTTCTGCTCAAACCCTCATTTCTTAGCTTCCAAACACTCAATTTTAACCTCAAAAGGCACAGCAGGTGCCAAGGGGGGACACACACATAGGTGCCCTCCCCTGCCATCATCCCGAGGGCCACAATGCCGCCCCCCCCCCCCCCCCCCCCCCGCCTTAAATCTCTTGATCTACACAATAAATACGGCGGGGGGCGGCTCAGGCGCGGGGGAGGCAGCGGCGGGGCCAGGCCGGGGGGGCACAGGCAGCGGAACGAGCCCGCGGTGTTGAGGCAGCGGCCGGGCTGGCAGCGGGGGGGGCCCGAACACTCGTCCACGTCTGGGGAGGGCGGCGGCACAGAAGGGGTTAATGGGGTATTGGGGGGGAGATGGGATGGGGGGTGGGGATGGGGAGGGCTCAGGGTGCTGGGGAGGGGGTTTGGGTGCTGGGGAAGGAGTTTTGGAGGCGGTTTGGGTGCTGAGGAGGGCCCTGGGAGCTAGGGAGGGGATTTGGGTGCTGGGGAGGCGATTTGGGTGCTGGGGGAGGGGACCCGGGTGCTGGGGAGGGGATCAGGGTGCTGGGGAGGGGGTTTGGGTGCTGAATGAGGGGGTTTGGGTGCTGGGTTGGGCTCAGGGTGCTGGGGAGGGGGATAGGGAGGGGCTTTGGGTGCTGGGAAAGGAGTTTGGGGGGGGCTTGGGTGCTGGGGAGGGGTTTTGGGTACTGGGGGAAGGGCTCAGGGTGCTGGGGAGGGGGTTTGGGTGCTGGGGAAGGAGTTTTGGAGAGGGGCTGGGTGCTGGGGAGGGCTCTGGGTGCTGAGGGAGGGGGTTTGGATGCTGGGGGAGGGGGTTTGGGTGCTGGGGAAGGAGCTAGGGAGGGGGTTGGGTGCTGAGGGAGGGGATCAGGGTGCTGGGGAGGGGGAGTTGGCTGCTGGGGAGGGCTGGGTGCTGGTGAAGGAGTTTGGGAGGGGGTTTGGGTGCTGGGGGAGGGCTCAGGGTGCTGGGGAGGGGGATAGGGAGGGAATTTGGGTGCCGAGGAGAGAATCTGGGAGGGGGTTGGGTGCTGGGGCAGGGCTCTGGGTGCTGAGGGAGGGGGTTTGGGTGCCTAGGGAGGGGATCAGGGTGCTGGGGAGGGGGTTTGGGTGCTGGGGAAGGAGTTTGGGAGGGGGTTTGGGTGCTGGGGCAGGGCTCAGGGTGCTGGGGAGGGTGATAGGGAGGGAATTTGGGTGCTGAGGAGGAAATTTGGGAGGGGGTTGGGTGCTGGGGCGGGCTCAGTCTTGAAAGGGGGCTCCTGGTGTTGGGGGGTGGTCAGGGTGCTGGGGGAGGGGTCAGTCTGGTTGGGGGGTTCAGACTGAAAGGGGGCTCAGGCTGATTTGAGGGAGTCAGGCTGGTTTGGGGGCTCAGGCTGGTGTGGAGGTGTCTGTGTTTTGGGGGGCTCAGGCTGGTTTGGGGGGCTCAGGCTGGTGTGGGGGTGTCTGTGTTTTGGAGGGCTCAGTGTGTTTTTGGGGGCTCAGTCTGGTTTGGGGGCTCATTGTGTTTTGGGGGGCTCAGGCTGGTTTTGGAGGGCTCAGTGTGTTTTGGAGGGCTCAGGCTAGTTTTGGGGGGCTCAGGCTGGTGTGGGGGTGTCTGTGTTTTGGGGGGCTCAGGCTGGTGTGGGGGTGTCTGTGTTTTGGGGGGCTCAGGCTGGTGTGGGGGTGTCTCACCGACACAGTCGAGCTGCGCCGGGTCCAGCCGGTAGCCGGGGTCGCAGCTGCAGGTGAAGCCGTCGGGGAGCCGGACGCAGCGCCCGTGGCGGCACCCAGTGAGCACCCCACACTCCTCCCCTGGGGCTGGGGGGGTCAGGCTGGGGGTCAGCACCCCAAAATCCACCTCCCCTCCACCCCACCCCCTCCCCAAACTCACCCTCCTCCTCTTCCTTCTCCTCTTCCTCCTCCACCAAGGCTCCGTGGGCTTGGTAGGACCAGGCGTGGGGGTCGGGGTGGGGGTCAGGGTGGGGGTCGAGGGGTTTATAATGGGGTCCCCGAGGTCGGTGAGGGATGAAAGGTAAAGGGGGGGCCTCAAAATCATCCCCCTCGTACCGGGGGGGGCGTGTAAAGAGGATCGTGAGCACCGATGCCGCCAAGCCCTGCCCCGAAGGAGTAAGGGTCGTATTCGGAACGGGGGGGGGGGGCAGAGTGGAGGGGGGCGAGGTGGGGCCCCCCGAAATAGTCGGGGCTGTAAGGGGGGGGGTAGGGGGGGCGTAAGGGGGGGGGGTGCTCGAAGGGGGGCGCAGCGTAGCCCGGGGGGTGCAGAACGTTGCACAGGAACTCAAAGTCGTCTGGGGAGGAGAGAGGAGAGAGAGAGGAGAGAGGGGGGTTATGGGGGACCCCCACACACAGTAAACGGGAATGGGAGGGGGTTGGGGGGCTGGGGAGGGGGTTGGGGTGGGGGTTTGGGTGCTGGGGAGAGGGTTGGGGAGAGGGGCTGAGTGCAGGGGATAGGGTTGGGATGGGGGTTTGGATGCTGGGGAGGGAGTGTGGGTGCTGGAGGTGGGCTCAGGGTGCTGGGGAGGGGGTTTGGGTGCTGGGGGAGGACTCTGGGTGCTGTGGAGGGGGTTGAGGAGGGAGTTTAGGTGCTGGGGAGGGGGTTTAGGTGTTGGAGGTGGGCTCAGGGTGCTGGGGAGGGGGTTGGGAGGGCTCTAGGGTGCTGGAGAGGGGGTTGGGGTGGGGGTTTGGGTGATGGGGAGGGGGTTTGGGTGCTGGAGGTGGGCTCAGGATGCTGGGGAGGGGGTTGGGAGAGATCAGGGTGCTGGGGAAGGGGTTAGGAGGGCTTGGGATGCTGGGGAGGGGGTTTAGGTGTTGGGGGTGGGCTCAGGGTGCTGGGGAGGGGGTTGGGAAGGGGGTTTGGGTGCTGGGGGTGGGCTCAGGGGGTCTGGGTGGTGGGAGGGGGTTGGGGGGGACAGGGTGCTGGGGAGGGGGTTTGGGTACTGGGGGAGGGCTCTGGGTGCTATGGAGGGGGTTGGGGAGGGGGTCTGGGCACTGGGGTGGGCTCTGGGTGCTGGGAGGGGAGTCAGGGTGCTGAGAGGGAGGGGGATTGGTGCTGGGGGGATAAAAACGCCCCCCAAAGGGGTCCTGAGATGGGGGGGTGGGGGGCTACGCGCGACCTTCTTAGTGAGGCACTTGGGGTCCCATCATGGGGGTGCATGGAGGGGTCAGCTGGATCCCTCCCATCGCCACGGGGTGAGTGGGGGATGTTGAGGGGTCCCTGTGTTAGCGGGGGGGTGCCCCGAGGCTCCCACCTGAGCGGCGCTCGGGGCACAGGGCGCAGTCCATGCCCCAGGCGTGTCCGTACAGGCAGCAGCACTCGCTGTACGGCACCTGCCCGTCCCGCCGCGCCCCCCGCACACCAGGTCCGGCCGCAGCTCCTGCCAGCACACGGCCCGCGCCGCCGCTGCGCGGGGGGCAGCCGTCACGCGCCGCGACCACCCCCCGCACAGCGCCACACACCCCCAGATCCGTGCTGGCCCCGCCGAATGCGCTTGGGGACTCCAAAGACTCCCCCGAAAACACCCCAAAACTCCCCCTTTTGTCCCTCGGAACTCCACCAAAACGCAACTTTTTCACTCAAAACTCCACCAAAACTCCCCTTTTCCCCTCAAATCTCCTCTAAACTCCCACTTTTGCCTCAAAGCTTCACCAAACCTCACTTTTTGCCCTCAAAAGTCCCCCCAAACCCCCCTTTTATCCCTTAAGACCTCAAAACCCCTCCTTTTCCCCTCAAAAGTCCTCTAAACTCCCATCTCTTTCCTCAAAACTCCCCCAACACTCACTTTTTGGCTCCAAACTCCCCCAAAACCTCATTTTTCCTCTCAAAACCCCCCTTTTATCCTTTAAGACACCAAATCTCCCCCTTTTCCCCTCAGAACTCCCCCAAAACCCAACTTTTCCCCTCAAATTTCCTCTAAGCTCCCACTTTTGCCTCAAAACTTCACCAAACCTCACTTTTGGACTCAACCCCCCACCCCCAAAACCCCCCTTTTCCCCCTCAAGACCCCCAAACTCCCCATTTATCCCCTCAAAACTCCCCCAACCCGCACTTTTTGACTCACCCCCCCAAACCCCCCCTTTTTTCCCTCAAAACCCCACTTTTGCCCCTCAAGACCCCAAGACTACCCCTTTTCCCCTGAAAACTGCCCCAAAACCCCCCTTTTTCCCCTCAAAACCCCAAATTCCCCATTTATCCCCTCAAAACTCCGCCAGCCCTCATTTTTGGACTCAAAACTCCCCCAAAAACCCCTTTTTCCCCTCAAAACCCCCCTTTTATCCTTTAAGGTCCTTGAAACTTCCCCTTTTCCCCTCAAAACCCCACTTTTCCCCTCAAATCTCCACTAAACTCCCACTTTCTCCTCAAAACTTCTTAAAAACCCCACTTTTTCCCCACAAAACCCCCAAAGCCCCACTTTTCCCCTCAAAACTCTAACAAACACTTTTTCCTCTAAATTCCAAGAAATCCTTTTTTTTCCCACAATACTCCACCAAAATCCTACTTTTTCCCTCAAAACTCCTTCAAGACATGACTTTTTCCCTCCAAAACACCACAAAAACCCCACTTTTTCCTCAAAACCTCTCTTTTATCCCTTAAGATCCCCAAACCTCCCTTTTTTTCACCTCAAAACCCTTTTTTATCCCTTAAGATCCTAAAACTCCCTTTTTTCCCCTCAAAACCCCTCTTTTATCCCTTAAGATCCCCAAATCTCCTGTTTTTCCCCTCAAAACCCCCTTTTTCCCCTCAAAACCCCTCTTTTATCCCTTTAGACCCCAAACCCTCCCATTTTCCCCTCAAAACCTCCATTTTTCCCCTCAACCCCCCCCTTTTCCTCTCAAAACCCCTCTTTTATCCCTTAAGACCCCAAAACCCCTTTTTCCCCTCAAAACCCCCTTTTTCCCGCCTTTAGACCCAAAGCCGCCCCTTTTCCCCTCAGCGCCAGGCCCCGCCCCTCCCCTCGGCCCGTCCATTTCTCACGGGGGGGGGTGCGAAACAAACCCCCCTCATTTTATACAAAACCTTTATTCTGTAACTGTGTTGGGGTGGGGGGGTCCCCCAAACCTCCCCCCCGCCACCCCCCAACACTGAGAGGGGGGAGCACAGCGGGTGCCAAGGGGACACACACATAGGTGCCCCCCCCCCCGCCATCATCCCGAGGGCCACAATGCCGCCCCCCCCCCCCCCCGCCTTAAATCTCTTGATCTACACAATGAATACGGCGGGGGGCGGCTCAGGCGCGGGGGAGGCAGCGGCGGGGCCAGGCCGGGGGGGCACAGGCAGCGGAACGAGCCCGCGGTGTTGAGGCAGCGGCCGGGCTGGCAGCGGGGGGGGCCCGAACACTCGTCCACGTCTGGGGAGGGCGGCGGCACAGAAGGGGTTAATGGGGTATTGGGGGGGGATGGGATGGGGGGTGGGGATGGGGAGGGCTCAGGGTGCTGGGGAGGGGGTTTGGGTGCTGAGGAAGGAGTTTTGGAGGGGGGCTGGGTGCTGGGGTGGGCTGGGTGCTGGGGAGGGGGTTTAGGTGCTGGGGGAGGGGGTTTGGGTGCTGGGGAAGGAGTTTTGGAGGGGGTTTGGGTGCTGAGGGAGGGGGTTTGGGTGCTGGGGAGGGGGATAGGGAGGGGGTTTGGATGCTGAGGGAGGGGGTTTGGGAGGGGGCCTGGGTGCTGAGGGAGGGGGTTTGGGTGCTGGGGAGGACTCTGGGTGCTGGGGAGGGGGTTTGGGTGCTGGGGAAGGAGTTTTGGAGGGGGGCTGGGTGCTGGGGAGGGCTCTTGGTGCTGGGGGAGGGGGTTTGGGTGCTGGGGAAGGAGTTTTGGAGGGGGGCTGGGTTCTGGGGAGGGCTCTTGGTGCTGGGGGAGGGGGTTTGGATGCTGGGGGAGGGGGTTTGGGTGCTGGGGGAGGGCTCAGGGTGCTGGGGAGGGGGATAGGGAGGGAATTTGGGTGCCGAGGAGGAAATTTGGGAGGGGGTTGGGTGCTGGGGCAGGGCTCTGGGTGCTAGGGCGGGCTCAGTCTTGAAAGGGGGCTCCTGGTGTTGAGGGGTGGTCAGGGTGCTGGGGGAGGGGTCAGCCTGGTTGGGGGGGTTCAGACTGAAAGGGGGCTGAGGCTGATTTGAGGGAGTCAGGCTGGTTTGGGGGCTCAGGCTGGTGTGGGGGTGTCTGTGTTTTGGGGGGCTCAATCTGGTGTGGGGGTGTCTGTGTTTTGGGGGGCTCAGGCTGGTTTGGGGGGTTCAGGCTGGTTTGGGGGTGTCTGTGTTTTGGAGGGCTCAGGCTAATTTTGGGGGGCTCAGGCTGGTGTGGGGGTGTCTATGTTTTGGCGGCTCAATCTGGTGTGGGGGTGTCTGTGTTTTGGGGGACTCAGGCTGGTTTGGGGGCTCAGTGTGTTTTGGGGGGCTCAGGCTAGTTTGGGGGCTCAGGCTGGTTTGAGGGCTCAGTCTGATTTGGGGGATGTCAGTGTGTTTTGGGGGGCTCAGTCTGGTTTGGGGGCTCAGGTTGTTTTTGGGGGGCTCAGTCTGGTCTGGGGGGCTCAGTGTGTTTTGGGGGACTCAGGCTGGTGTGGGGGTGTTTGTGGTTTGGGGGCTCAGGCTGGTCTGGGGGGCTCAGACTGGTTTTGGAGGCCTCAGGCTGGTGTGGGGGTGTCTGTGTTTTGAGGGGCTCAGGCTTGTGTGGGAGTGTCTGTGTTTTGGGGGGCTCAGGCTGGTTTTGGGGGACAGTGTGTTTTGGGGGGCTCAGGCTGGTGTGGGGGTGTCTGTGTTTTGGGGTCTCAGGCTGGTTTTGGGGGATAGTGTGTTTTGGGGGGCTCAGGCTGGTGTGGGGGTGTCTGTGTTTTGGGGTCTCAGGCTGGTTTTGGGGGATAGTGTGTTTTGGGGGGCTCAGGCTGGTGTGGGAGTGTCTGTGTTTTGGGGGGCTCAGGCTTGTTTGGGGGGCTCAGGCTGGTGTGGGGGTGTCTCACCGACACAGTCGAGCTGCGCCGGGTCCAGCCGGTAGCCGGGGTCGCAGCTGCAGGTGAAGCCGTCGGGGAGCCGGACGCAGCGCCCGTGGTGGCACCCAGTGAGCACCCCACACTCCTCCCCTGGGGCTGAGGGGGTCAGACTGGGGGTCAGCACCCCAAAATACATTCCCTAAGGAATACATTGACCAGGGTCTTGTAGTTCAGGTAACAGCCAAGGTAACCTAAGGAATACGTTGACCAGAGTCTTGTGGCTAAGGTAACACGTCCCCATCAGGTGTGGTATGTAACTCTTGCAGTTTGATCCTTATGTGATTCAAAGGAATACTTACTTAATCCATAGGTGTGTGAGTTATTTGAAGTGCTGAGCTAACTGATTGGTCTCTTAGTAACTAGGTGCTTAACAAGTACTTCTGGTGGTGATAAGTGGTTCACTAAAATAATTGTGTGTGTGCAACAAGAAGGGACCTTTAGAGATGATCTAGTCCAACCTCCCATGGCAAAGCAGGTCCACCTAGATCAGGTCACACAGGAACATGTCCAGGTGTGTTGGGAAGCCCCCCAGAGAAGGCTACTCCCCACCCTCCCTGGGCAGCCTGTGCCCATGCTCCGTCACCCTGACAGTGAACTAGTTTTTCCTTAGGGTTAAATCATAGAATGATAGAATGGTAGGGGTTGGAAGGGAGCTTTCCCCTTCTCCTTGGCTCCTTGACCACTTGTGAGAGTTGGTTGTCACGAGCACTGTGCAGGAAGCTCCTGGCCTGTGTGTGCTTGGCTGAGTGGCTTTGCCAGCAAATATCAGGGGTGTTGAGGTCCCCGTGAGGACCGGGGATGATGATTGTGAGGCAGCTCTGAGCCGTTTCTTCGAAGGCCTGATGCACTTCTTCTTCCTGCTCAGGTGGCCTAGAGTAAAGTGCCATAGTAGGATCACCCACACTAGCCTGCCCCGTTGTTTTCACCCAGAAGCACTCACCCCAGCCCTCATCCCCACCCAGGCAGAGCTCAATGTGCTCTAACTGCTCTCTCACCTAGAGAACAACTCCAGCCCCTCGGCCCAGTTGCCTGTGTTTCCTAAACAGCACGTAGCCATGGCTGGCTGTGCTCCAGCCCCGTGAGCTGGCCCAGCACGTCCGTGTCACTGGCGTGACATCATGGGCGCCCTATCTCTGCACCCACATCTCTAGTTCCCCCTGCTCACTCCCCAGGCTGTGTGCGTTGGTGTACAGGCAACACGGGCTCCCTCCAGCAGATGGGTTTCCCTGGCCCCTGGCAGGCCACACCTTTCCCCCCTCCTTGTCCCATCTACGGACGGGTGTCTGGATGCCTCTTCACAGTGAGTCACCCCCAAGGAGCAGCCCTTGCTTTTTACAGGGCCTGTTGCCAGGGGCACAGTTGGTGGTGTATTGGTTGTTGAGATTTCCCCACCCAGACCGTGTTCATTCATGACCACATTTATTAGAGCTACAAAGGTATAATTTATTGGAACACGGGAGGGAGGGTCACGAAGGGGAGAGGGTCGTGTACCAGAGAGTGGCAAAGCGGAGAGGGGAGAGGGTCGCGATGCGGAGAGAGTCTTGAAGTGGAGAGGGACGTGGAGAGTGTCATGAACATAGAGAGCGTCTTGAAGCTGGAGTCCTGAAGCTGGAGTCCTGAAGCTGGAGTCCTGAAGCGGGGAGTCCTGAAGCTGGAGTCCTGAAGCGGGGAGTCTTGAAGCTGGAGTCCTGAAGCTGGAGTCCTGAAGCGGTGAGTCCTGAAGCTGGAGTCCTGAAGCGGGGAGTCCTGAAGCGGGGAGTCCTGAAGCTGGAGTCCTGAAGCTGGAGTCCTGAAGCTGGAGTCCTGAAGCGGTGAGTCCTCAAGCTGGAGTCCTGAAGTGGGGAGTCTTGAAGTGGAGAGGGTCACATAGTAGAGAAGTCGTGAAGTGTAGAGGGTCGTGGAGGGGGTCGTGAACTGGAGGGTCTTGAAGTGGAGAGGGTCGTTAAGCGTGAGTCGTGGAGACAGTCTTAAAGTGGAGAAAGTTGTAAAGCTGCAAGGCTCTTGGAGAGGGTCTTGAAGTGGTGAGTCATGAAGCGCAGAGTTGTGGAGGGTGCCCGAAGTGCAGAGTCTTGAAGTGGAAAGGGTCATGAAGCAGAGAGTCGTGACCTTGAGATGTTTGTGAACTATGGAGTGTCGAGAAGCAGAGAGTCGTGAAGTAGAGAGGGTCGTGAAACTGAAAGGATCGTGGAGAAGGTCCTGAAGTGGTGAGTGGTGGAGGGTCGTGGAGAGGGTCGGAAGCATCGAGTCTTGGAAGTGGAGAGGGTCGTGAAGTGGAGAGTTGTGAAGTTGAGAAGTTTGTGAAGTGTAGAGAGTCTTGGAGAGTCGTGAAGTGCAGGTGGTGGGAAGCACAGAGTGGTGAAGTGGAGAGGGATGCGAAGCGGAGAGTGGTGGAGAGAGTCGTGGAGACAGTCATGAAGCTGAAATAGTGAAGAGGGTCGCGAAGCGGAGAGTGGTGGAGAGAGTCATGTACCTTAGAGTCCCAAAGTGGGGAGTGGGGAAGTGGGGAGGGTCGTTTACCTTAGAGTCATGAAGTGGGGAGTCGGGAAGTGGGGAGGGTCGTAAAGCAGAGAGGGTCACGAAGCGGAGGGTCCAAGGTGTTGTGCTGCAATGGATTCTGACACTAGAGTGGCACTCTGACATCAATATTTCCGTGGTGTTGCAAAGAGGAGCCTTGGCATTCGTTTGTAGTGCCGGGACCCATACTGTGGTGGATCGACCTCCATGGGCTCTTCCCGATCCTGAGGTGGATCCACCTCCATGGGCTCCTCCTGATCCTTTGGTGGATCCACTTCCATTGGCTCCACCCTGTCAGCTGCTGGAGGAAAAGCCATTGCAGCAGGAGCAAGAAGAGTTGCGGGAGGAGGAAAAAATGGTGCGGGAGGAGGAAAAGGGAGGGGAAAGGCAGCCATCGGTGCAGGGGGGCAAGTCGTTGTTGCAGGCATTGCTGGAGGAAAGGCAGGAGGTGCTGGAGGAGGAAAGGTGAACGTTGGTGGTACAGGAAAAGCCATTGGTGCAGGGGGAAAAGCTGGCGGAAAGGCAGGTGCTGCTGGAGGAGGAAAGGCAGGTGTTGCTGCTGCTTTGTTGATCTTGAGAAGTCTCTGAAGCCACATCTTCACCGTCCTGAACTTCTTCCCTTCTTGGCCAGGCAGAGATGAGCAACTGCTGTCTTTGGTGCTAAGGATCCCCGTCCAAGTGCGTGGAGGTCACGACGCCAGGAGCTCTGCAGCTGAGAGTCAAGTGCCGTGTGTCGGTTGGTATGCTAATGGGGTTAACGGACATGGCAGGAGACAGCGTGATGTCAGCAGCACACGCTGGGGTGAATGCAAATGTCCACGCGGACGACTGTGATTGGCTCCTGTGTGTGTTGGCTTGGCAGCGTGAGCTTAGGACTAGATGATGGTCAAGGCCTTTTCCAAGCAAACTAATGCTATGATTTGATGAAAGGTAGCGTGGTGTGGGAGGAAGAGGAGGGCTGTGAAGGGGCAGAGGGCCCCTTCCTGGGAGTGTCCCCTCTGTGTCCATTGCTAAAGGAGGGCCGTAGCAGGGATTGGGTCTGACCTGTGGTTTCTGGGTGTTAAGTAGGAGAAACACAGCACGTCACAAGGCAAGGCTGCTGCGGCTTTCAAAGCTACCCTTGAACTGGATTTGTGACTTAGGCACCTTGATCTTGTAGAGAGGGCTTGGATGGGATTGCCGAGTGGGTGGCCTCCACAGTGCTCCAAAATATGCCTTTCTTGGCTGCTGAGAAGTGCCAGTGGGCTGATGCTTCTTGTCCAAGTGGTGCTTTGCAGCCCTACTTTCCTGACTTTGGGCCAGAGCCCTTCCGAGTGGGCTTGTCAAGCCCCAGAAGTGCCTTCTAAGCTGCACTGGATCTCATGGATGTGAAGCCGTGCCGTTCGTTGCCTTCTCTCCTTTGGCACTTAGTGCAGGGAGCTTTGGCTGCTTGTCTGTCAGCATCAGGATGTTGTGAGTTCAAGGCTCCTGCCTTCCATTGGCTGCATCCTGTTGGCTCTGCAGACTGGGAGCAGGCTGGCATTTTTCAGGCAGGAGCAAGGTAGTTCTGATCCTCTGGCACTATCAGAAAGCATCAGTGTTTGTGCTGTAGCAAGACTGAAAAGAGTCCCCCGCAGAGAGTGACTGGGAAGAACAGGCAAGCTGCTGCTGCCAAGGAAGGCTACGTCTTTCTGTCCAGCAAAGGCTTTCACGTTTATTGCCAAGGCATAAGGTGCCCGTCATGCGCAAACAGTTGCAAGGTGTCTTTGGAAGGCAGCAAAACCTGTTGCTTCCTGATCTCGCTTCACGTCTCCAACGTTGCTCTGCATGAAGCATCTGAAGGGTGGAGAGGAGTGGGTTGGTATCTAAAAATCAATCCTCGTTTTGCTTTAATTCTAAAGCAAAGATATCCTTGTGTCCTCTCATCTTGAGAAAGAGGATCCTGTGTGTAGTCAAGCACATAGTTAAATACCTTTATCTGGTAAGGCCATTGTTGCTGCCTGCAAGAAGATAATGTGCCCAGAGCTGCTGGAGGTGGGATTTGAACTCCTTCTCTTGTTGCAGATGGCGGAAGCTGTGCAGACTCAAGATCAACCAATGGAGGAGGAGGTGGAGACCTTTGCCTTCCAGGCAGAGATTGCTCAGTTGATGTCTCTGATGATCAACACTTTCTATTCCAATAAGGAAATCTTTCTGAGGGAGCTGATTTCCAACTGATCAGAGGTAAGTCCTTTAAGGTCTGCCCTCATTCATGTCAATAAAGCTGCTATAATGTTAAAAACCAGGCAATGCTAAAGCCTGCGTCTTCTTTTAAAGGCTCTGGACAAGATAAGGTACGAGAGCTTGACAGACCCAAGCAAGCGGGATTCTGGAAAAGACCTGAAAATTGACTTGGTTCCAAACAAGCACGATCGCCCACTGTGGATACAGGCATAGGGATGACCAAAGCTGACCTGGTCAACAACCTTGGTACTATTGCCAAATGTGGTACTAAGGCTTTCATGGAAGCACTGCAGGCAGGAGCTGATATGTCCATGATTGGGCGGTTTGGTGTTGCTTTCTACTCGGCTTACTTGGTTGCAGAAAAAGTGCCAGTGATCACCAAGCACAATGATGATGAGCAGGACGCTTGGGAGTGGTCAGCTGGAGGATCTTTCACTGTCAGACTTGATAATGGTGAGTATGAAATGTCTCTGCTCAAGTATGCTTTCTAGAAGGTTTTTGGTACTCGGATACCTAATGTAGTCATTGAAAATGAAAGGAATTGGGACTAGTCATGTGTCAGGTGAAGCCCAGGCCCAGTTGTTCTCATACCATTCCTGTTTGAGTAGCTGTTGGTACCAAAGGGAATGCTTCATAATGAACAGTAAGCTTTCAAAGCTTGTAGATATCAATATTTCTGTAGGTTCCTACAGTTTATCTACAGAAACTTGAAAGAGACCATGTGAGTAGATTAATGAGTTTCAAATCTCTTAGACTTGCCTGAAGTACCTTCTAGGTACGGTCAGCCCGAGGAAGTGTCTGTGAGGCTGTTCCTGTGCCCAGAAGTTTCCCTTCTCCCAGTAAAGATACTGCAGGACTTAGTCAAAGAAAATCTGCTTTAATATTCATTCCAAAGTCAAAGTGTAGGCTTCTGCTGCACAAATTAAAGCCGTCAACACCGTTCTAGGTGAACCTTTGGGCCCTGGAACAAAAGTCATCCTGCATCTGAAGGAAGATCAGACTGAATACCTGGAAGAGCGGCAAATCAAGGAGATTGTGAAGAAGCACTCTCAGTTCATTGGCTACCCCATCACACTCTTTGTACGTACCTTGCTTCAAGTTTTTACAAGGCTATTAATACATTTCACAAGATCTAGGTAAGTCACGTCATTTTAAGGGTTGGAAGGGACCTGGAAGGCTCATCCAGTGCAACCCCCCTGCCAGAGCAGGACCACCTAGAGTAGGTCACACAGGAACCGATCCAGATGGGTTTGGAATGTTTCCAGAGGAGAGTCCACAGCCCATCTGGGCAGCCCCTGCCAGTGCGGCCTCACCTGAACACTGAAGAGGTGTGTTTCTTTGGAAGCTCTTACGTTCCAGCTTGTACCCATTGCCCCTTGTCCTAGAGCACAGCCTGGCTCTATCCTCCTCACACGCAGCCTTTATGGCTTTGTCAACATGGATGAGGTCACTGCTCAGTCTCCTCCAAGCTCAAGAGCCTCAGCTCCCTCAGCCTTTCATCACAAGGGAGATGCTCCACTCCATCATCTCTGTGGCCCTGTGCTGAACTGTCTCCAGGAGCTCCCTGTCCTTCTGGAACTAAGGAGCCCAGAACTGTGCTGCCCGTTCCCAAAGGAAAACACAAAACAACCGAGGTCGTTTCATGCGGTGCTTTATTGAGGGCCCTAGGGACCTGAGGACTAGTGTCCAAAGTCAGAGCCCCCACTAACAGAAAATTTCACAGAGTTTATATACTTTCCACAAATGATTACTTCATCAGGTCCCCGTGATGTTTACCAGTTTTCTTAGACTTTAGGATTATGTCGTGCTCTTTCATGTAGTTACTTGAGACAACGCTTATCTGAATCCACAGCCAGAAATTTCCATAGATAACAAACAGGTAAACATTCGAGATAACGATTTCTTTGAGAAAAACAAGATTCAGGTTCAGCATTCTTCACTAATCTCTTTGCTTTGTTTAAGCAAGAATGCTCAGCATGCCCCACTAGTTCCCTAGACTGCTAGGTTACATCAACATCCCACACTGCTCACTAGGCCTCGATACAGACCTTAGCCTAACTGCTTCTAACTTTCCATATACAGTAATGCTAACAAGTCCCCCCTTTTGAGCATTCTTCTATCTTGCAAGGATGCTCAACATCATCTGTTCTATTGTCCGTGTCTCAAGTAGTGGTTTCCTTATATGATGGAGGAGGAGACCCATTTCCAGTGCCATTTCTGGTCATCGCATTCATTAATCTGCAGGTGTTGAGCTTTTCTCTGGTAATGGTCCCTAAAATACACTTGTAAACTATATAAATTATCATCAGTAGTATAACAAACATAATTACATATTGGATGACTGAGGAAATCCACACAGAGACCTGGAGTCCCAATGAATCAAATATTGCTCCTATCCAATTATGTTGAGCTTCTTCTTCAATTTCTTTGGCTTCGGTTTCAACCTTCTCCAATTGTAAAATATCTTTTTCTACTTCGATTGTCATGTTTGGAATATGGATACAGCAGTGATCAATTCTTTTGCTCAGGTAACCACAGACCCCATGTTCCCGCAGCAGCAACATGTCTAAGGCCATTCTATTCTGCAAAGTCATTCTGCTAGTTGCCTGTAGCTGCAAATTCATATCCTTAAACCCTTTCTTGGTGGCTGCTGCTAATCTTTTAGTTTGGCCCAGTAGCTTATACAACATTTCCCTATTACGGTAAGATGCAACTTGTGCAAACAAAGACTCTAAAGCCCAGCCAAAGTTTACTCCATCACTTGGTTCATGCCACTCATCTTCTACCTTGATATCATCACCTATTTCCCTTTTCTTCCGAGCTATCCTTGTTTCTAATTTAGATTGTCTCCAAAATGGGCATCATGTGGGAACTCCCAAGGTTATTTGAGTTACTGGACCATCAAATGGTAAATGGGTGGTCCATTGCCCATGACCCATAACCCAAACTAAGTTTCCTGGACTTCTGATTGTGGTGGATTTACAATTAATGACCCTTTTTCCATACATCCCTTTCTCATGTACATCTCCCTTTATTTTGTCTTTAATTGTATGATTGTATCCCCGACATTCACACCCCCATTTCAGCAGAACTCTAACAGGGACTAAACCTATCTGACTCTCTGGGGAGTCATAAATAAAAACTTTCGTACAGTTCCATATTTCTTTCTGATCTCTGGATGGTCTCACGGAAGTGTATGTAGCCATCACACCATCGTGAGTCTGATCTTTCTCCCCTGTCCATTGTATACACCATTGTACTGGACCTAGGTAACTATATGATTCCAACAAACCAGGTCCCCATACTGTGTCCCATTCATCTTCCAAAGTTTGTTGTTGTGTAACATTCTGGTAGATCTCTTCATTCCTAATCTTTTCAACTTTTATTTTTGTGCTACTACACCAATATCCAATTATTGGAATAGTACCATCTACTGTACAGCGACCTTTAATATTGCCACCTCTCCCATAAGGACCTGTTCTAACCCATCTATAATACCCCGGCAATGATCTACACTCTTTTTCCGTTAAATCCCCCTTTATTAAACACCCATTTGTCCACTCTTCATACTTTATTGATACTTGCCTGCAGTTCCAAGTAAAATTAACAGAGGTTTCTGGCATGCTTGTTATTGGAATAATTCCCCAGGGTATAGGTTCACCTGCAGCCTGAGGGAGTGGCAAACATGCTGTAATCTTAGATACATTCTGAATCATTCCAAAATCTCTAATCAACCCAACCACTAAGTTTTCCCGTCCTTCATCTCGATGGAAGTTTATTGTCCCATTTCCTAGATCCCGTATTCTCCTTCTGCTATATTTGCCTCTAATTAATGATACTAACATCCTAGAGTGGGCCCACCACGCACCCCTGGCCATCCAACACCAATACATCCCTTCATCATCTGACTCTACGTCATTTATTATTAATACTATGGTGCCGCCTAACCTCTTCTCTATCCGATATTTCCTTCCAGGCTGTATACTGCTATCTCCAAACCACCACCCAAAATCTGAAAAACTCATTCTGGGATTCACTTTACATGTTAAAATAACTATTTTCCCTTTGTTGGCCCAATACACCCCTTGTGTGGCCCTAATTCCTTGATTCAAATGAGGTCGGCCCTGCACATTTCTTTTTCCATAATTAGAGTAGGGTCCACATACAACTACACATAGATATTGTCCATCCACCTTACCCAACAGAGGTTGAGTATAATTCAGCCATCCTATCCCTCTGTTCCCCACATTCCACCAACTGATTCCTTCCTCGATCCTATCCCACAATCCTTGAGGTCCCATTTTCCACCATTTAACTGGAACCGGGGCTTCACATTCTCTTTGTGAAGTAAAAGCACAGTTTATCCTCAAGGGTGGGCCATCCCACATATCCATTGAAGCTATTTTTGGTATTACTTCTACTCCCTCCTGAATCGGGGACCAAGGTACTACTCTCAAATCTATTCGCTTATAATCAAAATTTTCCCGAATTAACACCAAACACATGTATACTCCTGCTTCTCCTGACGTTAAATTAGTCAATTGCAAGGTAACACTTCCTTTTTTGGGTATCCTTATTCCAAACAGTAACAATACTTGCAGTCAATCTGGTTTGTCCTAGTTTCCAAATCGCAATTATTTCCTCGGCTCCAGCTCCTTGGTCATCAGCAATGTCACAGGTTAAATTGTCACAGGTTAAATTGACATCCATCCCTTCCATGACAGTAACCACAGGCTCTGTAACAGTGACAAATACAAATCCATTGACCGATACCATTTTCAATAATATCAACAGTACAACAGTTACGAATGCGGTTTTGCTCGAAATATCATTCGAGGGGGGGATACCACTTGGGTTTCCCATTCGGTTGGAACCTTCTTGACTCGAGTGTAGTGGATCCAAGCGTCGATTCCCGCTACCTTTATGGCTGTGAAAGTTGTCAAGATCACTTGATGGGGACCGTCCCATGTCTCTCTCAGTGGGTCTGTGAACCAATTCGTCACATAGACCTGATCTCCCGGTTGAATATCATGCACTGGATTTTCCAGCGGGAGCGGCCGATTCCATTGAAGGGCACCCCGTAAGGCGTTGAGAACTCTGTTGAGTGACATAACATAGTTAAAAATCACCTGGTCTCCCAATACATGCGGGTCTCCTTTTAACACGGTGGCATGATAAGGCTTGCCGTACAGTATCTCGTACGGACTTACTCCTATCCTTTCCCTAGGTTTTATCCTAATCCTAAGTAACGCTAACGGCAAAGCTTGGGGCCACTGAAGTTTGGCCTCCTGACATATCCTTTTGATCTGATTTTTCAATGTTTGGTTCATCCTTTCTACTTGACCACTAGACTGGGGTCTCCATGGAGTGTGTAAATTCCAGGTAATGTCTAGCATCCTAGCCACCTCCTGAACTATCCCTGCCACAAAATGTGGGCCTCTATCTGATGATAATCCCAGTGGTACTCCAAATCTAGGTATTATTTCTTTCAACAAAGTTTTCACCACTTCCTTTGCTTGGTTTGTTCTACAAGGGAAAGCTTCTGGCCACCCCGAAAAGGTGCACACATACACCAACAGGTATTTAATTCCCTGAGCCCTTGGAAGTTCTGAAAAGTCGACCTGCCAATAATCTCCAGGCTCTGGTCCTATTTGTAATTTTCCCAACTGCACCTGTTTCCTTACAATAGGATTATTCTTTAAACAAACTGGGCACATGGCATTCACCCTTTTCGCCAGCATTAACATTTGGTTGGAAATTATTTCCTTTTTCAAAAATTTTACCAACACCTCCGCTCCCCAATGGCATTTATTGTGTTCAGTCTCTAATATGGACTTCATAACATTTTTGGGCACCACCACTTGTCCCATTATCGTTACATACCATCCAATTGCATTCTTCTGGGCCTTTAGATATGTCGCCAATTTCTCATCATCGGCAGAATAGCTCGGTTTCCGAATCATATAACAAGAAACAGGGCTCACCTTGGTTGGTATTAAAGCCATCTGAGTCCAAACCTGTCGAGCAGCTTCTTTAGCAGTGATGTCTGCTAGTTCATTCCCTCGATATATCTTTCCTTCTTCTTTACAATGTCCCCTGATGTGCATTACTGCTACCTTTTCTGGTTTATGTACCGCATCCAACAGGGCGAGAACTTCCAATCTATGTTTTATCATAGTCCCTTGTGAGTTTAACAGTCCCCGTTCTTTCCATAAGGCACCATGAACATGTACAACTCCAAAGGCATATTTCGAGTCAGTCCATACATTTACCTTTTTTCCAGTACTCAAAATTAATGCCCCGGTAAGTCCAATTATCTCTGCCTTTTGAGCAGATGTCCCAGGGGCTAAAGCCTTTGCTTCAATCACTTGTGCAGCTGTGACCACCGCATATCCCGCATACCTGGTTCCATTTTACGCAAAGCTAGATCCATCGGTAAAGAGATCCCAATCTGAATCTTCTATTGGTGTGTCCTTTAGGTCTGCTCGGCTCGCATACACCTGTTCAGTTGTTTCTACACAATCATGAACCAGCTCCCCTTCTTACTGTTTGCTGTGAAGAAATTCTGCTGGGTTGACATGGTTAGTTATCTTAAGTTCCACATCATCTTGTTCTCTTAATATAGCTTGATATTGTAACATTCTGCTGGATGATAACCAATGACCCCCCTTTTGTTCCAGGACAGCCAAGACCATATGGGGCACAAAGACCTCCATTTTCCTTCCCAAAGTCAGTTTTCGGGCTTCCTGTATGAGGATCACTGTGGCCGTAACTGCCCTCAAGCATGACGGCCACCCAGCACTAACATTGTCCAGTTGTTTTGAAAAATATCCCACTGGGCGTTTCCATGACCCTATTTTCTGGGTCAACACTCCCAGAGCCAGATTCTGCCTTTCATTTACATAAAGCTGAAAATCCTTATTTAAGTCCGGCAACCCTAAGGCAGGCGCTTCCTTCAGAGCTTGTTTTAGCTCCTGAAAGGCTCTTTTCCTTTGTGGACTCCATTCCAATTGGGGCTCCTTGAAAGCCTCATACAAGGGTTTGGCTAACAATCCAAAATTTAGAATCCACAGTCTACACCAACCAATCATTCCTAAAAATGATCTCAGTTCCTGATGATTCCTTGGAAGGGGTATGGCACATATTGCCTCAATTCTGTTTGTGCCCAATCGTCTCTGACCTTGCATTAATTCACATCCCAAATAAAGAACACTCTCTTTGAGGAGCTGGGCCTTTTCCTTAGATACTCGATATCCTGCTTGTCCCGGCATTTTCAGTAAGGCAATTGTAAGCTTCAGGCAAACTTCCTTTTCCTCAGTTGCCAACAGAATATCATCCACATACTGCAAAATCACATAAGAGAATGGAGATTCTCTTGCCTGTTCGGTCTTCCATTCCTCCAACTCTTTGGCTAATTGATTTCCGAAAATAGTGGGGCTGGTTTTGACACCCTGCGGAAGCCGTGTCCATGTCAGTTGTTTCTTCCTTCCCGAATTTGGATCTTCCCATTCAAATGCAAAATACTTCCTACTTGGTAATGCCAGCGGGATGCAGAAGAAGGCGTCTTTCAAATCAATTACTGTAAACCATTTAGACCTTTCCGACACAGATGTTAACAGAGTATAAGGGTTAGCAACCACTGGGTGAATGTCCTTTACAATTTCATTTATGGCCCTTAAATCTTGCACTAGCCTATATTTACCATTAGGCTTACTTACAGGAAAAATAGGAGTGTTAGACTCAGATTCACATTCCTGTAAAATTCCTTGAATCACAAATTGGGTTATCAGTGGAGCCACTCCTTTCCTAGCCTCCAACTTCATTGGATATTGTCTAACCCTAACCGGCTGGGCTCCTTCCTTTAGTTCTACAACAACAGGCTGGGCAGCTTTTGACTTTCCTGGGGTCCCTGTTTCCCATACCCAGGGTACAACTGCCTGATCTATTTCTTCTGGAATGGGAGTAGGTTCTATTTCCTTTATTACAAAAATTTTCCCAATTTCTTCATTTGGAATCTCCAATTTTACTCTCCCATTTTCAAATATTATTTTCACGTTTAACAAAGACAATAAATCCCTTCCAAACAGGGGCTTGGGACAATTGGGCATATAAAAAAATTGATGATCCAATTCCTTTCCCCCAAATTTCAAATTTAGAGGCTGCAAAAATGGTCTTTCTTCCAGCTGACCCATAGCCCCTACCACCTGTACGGTGGTATCACTTATTGGTCCCAGTCTTTTGTTGAGAACTGAATAAGTAGCTCCTGTATCAACTGTGAATTCCTGGTCTTTACCATTTATTTCTAACCTTACCTTTAACCCTTGCTCTAGTCAGCTCTGATTTTGGTAATTCCCCAAAACCAGGGCTTGGGCGACATCTGCCGGAGGCATAGGATAACTACCCATTGTCCCGGCGCCACCCCCCATTCCATTTTTCACAGGACATTCATTTTTCCAATGTCCTATCTATCGACAAAAAGCACACTGATTAGAACCTAGCTTTCCTTGGTTAAGGTTTCCCATTCGAAATCCCCCTCTTCCCTGACCATAACCACCTCTTCCTTGGGCAGGGCCTCCCCTACCACGACCTCGGCCCCTTTGTCCTCCTGATTGTTGAATTACAGCCAGTATACCTGCTTGTTGCCGCTTAGCTGATTCTTTTTCCCCTACTATTATAAACCTTCCACGCAACTTCTAACATTTTATCCAAGTTCCTGGTGTCCTCATCTTCATCCTCTTCTTCCTCCTCATTATCATCGTCCTCACTATCCTGTTCCATCTGAGGTGGAACATAGGGTGGAGCAGAGGGACCCTGTCCACTATGAGCAACTAATAACGATAAATCTTCCTCTGGACCAGAGGAGGCAGCTAAACACTTAACACACATAGATCTCTTCTTCCATTCACTACACCCTAATTCCTTTGTTTCCAAAACTAAAATACCACATTCCTTCAGCCAATCCAGTTTTCGCCCTAAATAATAAAACAAATCCAAATACGGGATCTCATCCCATTTCTCATTGTCCCGTAAATACTGCATCAAAGGCGATACAATACCCGGATCGACAGTACCGTTTAGGGGCCACGCAGGTCCCCCTTCCGACTCATATAAAGGCCACCAATGATTACAATAGTTTATCGTTTTACCCTTATTCAAATCCTGATGAAATCCAGCACTCCTCCATCTTCCCAGCAAACATCCTAATGGGGTGTTTCCTGGCATTTTACTATTAGACTGAACTAACGCCTTAAAAGTTTTAAGCGGCATCATTTCAAGTATTCACGAAACAAAATAACAGCAGACAAAATAACAGCAAACACAAACACTGTAACGATACAAACAAAACCCACAAAACCAATACCCAGTACCAAACCAACTTGCCACTTCTCGACGCCGCGAGGGGCAAGTGCCGGACCTGCGCAGCTTTCGCCGCGTCTTACAGCCGGCGCCTGGGCATCCACCAAGACGTCTTAGCCCAACTCAGCGAGGATCGCCGCCTCGTCTTATGAGCAGGCACCCATAGCAGAAAATAAAGCACCTATGGGCTTACCTTATAGCAGTCGTCCGCCAGGTGCGGGGGTCGGGCACGAACCGATGACTCCCCGAGAATCTCTCGGCGCCGGCGTGGAGTAAATCAGCACGCGAACCGCCCCAGCCACCTTCGGAGTCCTGCCGCGGCCGCCAGAAAACTGCTGCCCGTTCCCGAAGGAAAACACAAAACAACCGAGGTCGTTTCATGCGGTGCTTTATTGAGGGCCCTGCGGACCTGAGGACTAGTGTCCAAAGTCAGAGCCCCCACTAACAGAAAATTTCACAGAGTTTATATACTTTCCACAAATGATTACTTCATCAGGTGCCCGTGATGTTTACCAGTTTTCTTAGACTTTAGGATTATGTTGTGCTCTTTCATGTAGTTACTTGAGACAACGCTTATCTGAATCCACAACCAGAAATTTCCATAGATAACAAACAGGTAAACATTCAATAACGATTTCTTTGAGAAAAACAAGATTCAGGTTCAGCATTCTTCACTAATCTCTTTGCTTTGTTTAAGCAAGAATGCACAAGCTCTGCATGCCCCACTAGTTCCCTAGACTGCTAGGTTACATCAACATCCCACACTGCTCACTAGGCCTCGAAACAGACCTTAGCCTAACTGCTTCTAACTTTCCATATACAGTAATGCTAACAAGGGGACTGGAGCATCTTTCATATGAGGAGAGGCTGCGGGACCTGGGGCTGTTTAGTCAGGAGAAGAGGAGACTGAGGAGAGATCTTATGAATATTGACAACTGTCTCAATGGTGGGTGTCAGGACGCTGGGGCACCACTTTTTCCCATGGTATCTAGCAACAGGACAAGGGGTGATGGGATCAAGCTGGAACACAAAAAGTTCCATTTCAACATAGGAAAAAACTCTTCCAGTGTTTCAGTGAGGGAGCCCTGGCTCAGGCTGCCCAGGGACGGTGTGGATGCCCCGTGCTGGGAGGTCATCAAGACCCGCCTGGACACGTTCCTGTGTGACCTGATCTAGGTGGGAGCTGCTTCTGCACTTGGGTGGTTAACAGCAGAGCTTCAACTGACTGTCCTGGTCCTGCCCAAACAAAACCCCTGCACGCTGTGGGAGGAGAAGAGGTCCCTGGAGTGCAGCCAGGGCAGTGGCTGGGGAAGGCAGGATGGGCTGCAGCTCCCATGGGAAAGGGCAAACCCACTGGTGGGATGGTCTGTGCCCAGGAGCCTGGCTGTGCTTGGTGGGTGATGAGAAAGGATGGGGAGACTCGATGTGTGCCTCGAGGAGACTGAACCTTGTGGACAAGTAACGTGTGATGTGAGCTGTGTGTTGTAGGAAGCACCGCGGCAGGAACAGGCTGAGCTGATGAAGAACGAGGTGTGGAGGCTCGTTGGCGCCCCGCAGCCTCCATTTCCCATCACCCCCAGCGCCTCGCTGCCGGCCAAAGCTGCGGGCGGGAGCCGCGGTGCCTGCCGGGAGTTGTAGTTGTGCGGCGGCGCCTGGCAGGAGGCCCCGTGCGGCGGGGGGGGGGCCTCGGGTTCCCAGCGTGCCCCGCGCGGAGCCCGCGCTCGTGCCCTGCGCGCGTGCCGGCTCCTCCTCCTCCTCCCTCGGGCTCCTCTTTGTCCTCGGGGTCTCTGTGAGAGGATTCTCGCCCTGGAAAGAGAAGATTCACAGTGCTCAGCGGCACAGAGCAGCTCCAGGAGAGGGACCTGGCAGTGCTGGGGGAAAACAAACCAGCCCCGAGCAGCAGCTTGTCCTGTTGCTACGTACCATAGGAAAAGGGATGTCCCGACCTCCTGACACCCAGCAGTGAGGTATTTGTAAATGTTAATGAGCTCTCCCCTCAGTCTCCTCCAGACTAAACAGCCCCAGTTCCCGCAGCCTTTCCTCGTATGGAAGATGTTCCAGTCCCCTGAGCATCTTGGTGGCCCTGCGCTGGCCACTCTCCACAAGTTCTGCGTCTCTTTTGTGCTGATGACAGGTTGCTCCTAAAACTTCTTGTGATTCCAACACACCAACTTTAATGCAGCTGTAAATGAGCCCAGCTCCACAGGGACTGAGCAATGGACTGAGGCACAACGTGCTGTGCAAACAGGCAGCTTTATTGACTACACTAAGTCTCCTTCAGCCTTTGTGTGTGCTGAGAGGAGCGTGGGGAGGACAGAGCAGGGGTGGGACACAGGGGCTGCCCTTGGAGCAGCGGGCAGTGCCCCAGGGGGAAATGGTGGTGGCACAGCGCAGCCTGCGCTGGGTCCTGGCCACGCTGCTGCTCAAGCCCCTCTTCCCATCAGGAACCGCAGGAGCCCCCGCAGCAAACTCAGGAACTTCAACGCCTTCCGGCATGCAAAGGCACAGGACGTGGAGCTGCCTGGTTGTGTTGCACCTGGCCTTGGTGTCTGAGAGGGGGCTGAGGTGGACACAGGCTGTGACAGTGGAGGAGCTGCTGCCTCTTCTTGGTGCCATCCCATGTGCTCCAGGATCCAGTTATAAAAGTGCTGAGTGCTGGTGTAGATGCCAGGCTGTTTTTCTCTTGCACAGCCTTTCCCCCAGCTGGTCAGTCCAACGACCCAGTAGTAGTCAGCGTGGCTGTCTTGGCAGGCGAGGGGACCACCACTGTCACCCTACAGCAGAGCAGAGAGGAGGAAGGGAGTGTTGGGTGGCTGCTGTCAGCACAGGGATGCTGGATGTGTGGAAGACAGAGGTTCTAGCACTGGGCTCTGGACCTAAGGGCTGCCAATTACACGGGATGGGTGTGTGGGACAAGGCAAGGGGCCCTGGGCAAGGAGATGATGATGGGGAAGGGGAGGGAAGCCCCAGCAGTGGTGGGACAGGGCTGTGGGTGCTGCAGGGGGTGACTCGTAGCTGCTCCTACCTGGCAGGTGTCGATACCACCCTGTGGGTACCCGGCACACAGGTTGTAGCTGTGCACAGCCCCTGTGTACCACTGGCTGCTGTTACAGAGCTTGGTATCGATGAGGTGAACCTTGGCCTCCTGCAGCACATCGGATGGTTCTGGTTCTGTGGCTGTGAGCACAGCAAGGAATTAGCCCCCAGCAGCTCTGGGCCACTTGCCCTCCCCTGTCTGGCAAAGGCCTTCCCTGGGCCTCGGCTTTGCACCTACCCATAGACACACCAGACACGTCTTTCCCTTCAGTCTGGCTTTGGACAGTGGCTCAGAGCCCCGTCTGCAGCCTGATGTCCCCACAGCCTGACTGTGGCTCTCGCCTTGGCTCTCCTCACGCCCAACCCGTCTCCCCAGCGTGCCAGGCCTCGGGACACAAATGCTTTTACAAGGGGAACTCACATCGTGCAACTGTGGATCCCCAACCAGCCACCTGGCAGTTTTTCAGCTCCGACAGCTTCACGTCATCGGGTTGAGGCAAACAGGCCAGCTGGACGTGCTCATTGCACTGGATGGGCTGGTCCAGTTCCAGCACAGCAATGTCATTCTCAGCTGTGGCCTGCCAGTAGGCCTCGTGACGCAGCAGCCGCTTGATGCGTCGCACTTGGGCCTCGGGGCCCAGCTGAGACAACTTTGTGGTCCCGATCACCACGCGCCACTTGGCGATTTTCCTGGAGGGCAGATGGAGAGCAGAGGGCTCAGAGGGAGCACTTGCCTGCCTCCTGCTCACCAAGGGCTCCAGGAATGGCCAGCCCCAGGCCGCTGGCGAGCAGCAGCACCAGCCCAGCGTGTGCCGAGCACGGCTCTGTGCTGGGCTGGGCAGTGCCCCGGCGCTGGCTGCTGCGTGGGAACGGGACGGGAGCGGCAGCAGTGGTGTAGGGATGCCCCTTCCCTGCTCCTCCTCACCTGAACTTGTCAAAGCAGTGGGCTGCTGTGAGCACCCACTGTGGGTTGATGAGGGACCCTCCACAGAAATGCTTGGTGCGTTTTCCCCAGGGGCGCTGGAGGCTGACGATCCAGGGCCAGGTCCCCGGAGCCGCATTTGTGCCACCCACGACGCGCAACGGCCCAGAGGAAGAAGCCTTGAGCTGGCGCCCGCAGCTCGCCCTGGAAGCAGAAAGTCACGAGTGTCCTGCTCCAGGGCTCGCTGCTGCTCGGGCTGCAGGGCAGCCGTCTGCCCTCCACACCGGGTGCTGCGTGGACAGCGGGGCAGGGAGCCCTTAGCCCTGGCTCCTGCCTTAGCCCCGTGGCCTGGCTCCCTCACCGTGGGCTTTGGGGAGCTGTGGCTTGGCCACGGGGCACCAGTGGACGCTGTAAGGGCTGCCCAAGCTCCCTCCTAGAGCCACTTACCCACAGCCTTCCCATGAGCCGCTTGCAGGCCTGCAGTACAGAGCCAGCAGGGTGAGGATGAGCAGGAGCTTCATCATGTCTAGTAGCACGTGGCCAGAAAGTGCTGCTGACCACCAACAGCGGGGCCGATGCTGTGCCTGCAGTGCTCACGCTGCCCACAGCACCTCGGCCCCGGGGCTGATGTCACAGAGCCGCTGGTTACGGATGCTGGGCGTGGGGGATTCCGTGTGGGGCACCAAGGGGGAGTCCAGCTAAAGGGGGGGTGTGGCATGATTACTGAAGTGCCCTGGAAATGAAAACTTACATTGAAACTGGTATTAAAGCACACATTAAACATCAGCATTGCTCACCAGTTAAGGAAAGGGATAAAATGAAGAAGGCTCACAGGGTGGATACAGCTGCTGCTGGTCAGTGAGGAATCCACAACACAGTAATTCCCTGCAAATACTCCATGGAGTGTGGAGCAGAGGGGAGGCTCTGTGGTCAGACTCTGCGACGATACACGGGAAGGAGATGCTCCTTTAGAGCTGATAAGCAGCATTTTAGTACCCTGAGCCAAAGGTCTGTCAAACCTGCCCTTTGGGTGCACTTTGCTCATGATAATGTCATTATAATACCAAAATACACCTCTGTCCTGAAGGCCACCGGCCTCTGAGGTGCCACCACTCCTTGAGCCTGTGCCCTGAATTCTTTGTAAGTCACAGCTTTAAATGCAAGGCAAGAGAATTTTACACCAATCCTAATAAGCTTTGGAGGTTATTGTGTGTTTATGTGACTAAAGTCACTCAAACTCCACCTTGAAGGTGAAGAAAAAGCATCCTGGGATGCACCAAGGAGAGTGTGGGCAGCAGGTCAAGGTTCTTCTCTCTCTCTACTCTTCCCTGGGGAGGCCTCATCTGGAGTCCTGTGTCCAGTTCTGGGCTCCTCAGCTTAAGAGGGACAGAGAACAGCTGGAGAGAGGCCAGTGCAGGGCCACCAAGATGATCAGGGGAATGGAACATCTTTCATATGAGGAAAGGCTGTGGGACCTGGGGCTGTTTAGTCTGGAGAAGAGGAGCTTGAGGGGAGATCTTATTAACATTTATACATATCTAAAGGGTGGGTGTCAGGAGGCTGGGACATCCCTCGTTTCTATAGTAGATAGTAACAGGACAAGGGGTGATGGGATGAAGCTGGAATACAAAAAGTTCCATTGAGACATACGAAAAAATTATATTACAGTGAGGTGAGGGAGCCCTGGCTCAGGCTGCCCAGGGACCGTGTGGATGCCCCTTGCTGGGAGGTTAAGACCTGCCTGGACACGTTCCTGTGTGACCTGATCTAGGTGGGAGCTGCTTCTGCAGGGGGGTTGGACTGGATGAGCTCTAAAGGTCCCTTCCAACCCCCACCATGCTGTGATTCCATGATTCTCTGTGCAGAGCACTGGGCAATGGGGCATGGGAGCAGTGGGATAAAAATGTAGCAGAAGCCACTTGGGTGGTTAACAGCAGAGCTTCAACTGACCGTCCTGGTCCTGCCGTGCGGCGCCGTGCGGCGGAGGGGGCAGGGCCTCGGCTTCCCAGCGTGCCCCGCGGGAGCCCACGCTCGTGCCCTGCTCGCGCTGTCGCTTGCGCTCGCGGGGGTCGTTCGGTCACCCCAAAACTTCGTGTCCTGCTCCAACCCCCCCCGGGAAGAGGGGAGCGAGTCCAGCCCCAGAGAGGGGTGACAGCAGCTCGAAGGGCTCCCGGAGCCCTCCCGGGTCAGGAATTGCTGCGGCAGGGCCGGGTCCCTCTCTCCTGCTGCTGACTTGGGCCTTGCTGCTGGAGCCATCTCTGCGCAGGGGACGGTGGCTGCAGCTCAGGAGGGAGCCGCGGGGCTGTGGGGCGGCTGCCTCTGGCCTGGCTTCCTTCTGGGGCGGGACGTTGCCACTTTGGCTCCGTGTCTCTGCTGCTTCTCCCTCACGGGTGGTGTGAGCACGTCTGGGAGGAGCAAACGCAGAGCTGTGGTGCAGAGTTGGGAGCCCCACGGGTTGTCATCTGAGTCGGGTGTTTTTTAGTGATATAAAGGGCTTTGGATTCCCTAAAGGAGGCCCCGTGAGGGCCATCAGTGGGAGGGGGCTCTTGGTCAGCGCTGTCTGCTCCTTGGGTTCACATGGTGGGCTCAGCTCTTTGCTCCTCTTCACACTGGGTTTGGTTGACCGTGTCCTACCCTCACCTCTTTCTGTCCTGCTGCCCTCTGAACTCCTTCCGTTGGGGTTTAGAGTAGTTTTGCCTGGGCCAGGTTTTTTGGTAGGGGGAGAGGTACAGGGGTGGCTTCTTTAAACACAAAGAGTTGCCAGAAGCTTCCCCTGTAGCTCACAGGGTTGGGGCTAGTGAACTGCTTTACCAACAGCAAGGCCAATTAGGCTGGTGCATTCAGTAGCCTTAATTCCCGCTGAACAGCATTCTCAACAATGTGTTTTAAAGAGGCCATCAATACATCACAGTGGGGGGCAGACTTCTCCTCTGCTGTATCTGCAACTGATGCAACAGCAGCCACAACTTCACACGGGACATGCTGGGGCGGAAAAGCTTCTCTAAAGCTCCCTTGGCTTCCAGAGGTGTTTTTGGACAATATCTGACTTTATTCTGGAGGATATTTACAGGGTTGCTAGATACAGAAAAACATCAACTGCAGCTGGGCTTGGCAGGATTTGCTCCTGTCTGCCTCTGTAGAGACTTGCGGAGCCATCCGGGACACGGCTGGTAGTCCAGCCACTGAGCAAATCCTCTTTCCACCAGCGCTCTGTGGAAACAGAACCCAGAAGCCCAGAACTGCCCCATGCCCTGAGGCAGCAGATGTCCAACAGCAGCTCGCAGGAAATCACTAATATACATGAGTTCTGGTAAAAAGAAACTGCAGAGCCCAAGGGATCAGAAGCTCCAATGAAAAACCCACCCTTAGACTCCTGTTCTGTCTGTGATATCGTCTTTGAGGAACGCGAAGGAAAAGGACAGCTGCAAAGACTCTCAGCTGTCTGGGGACTTGGCTGCACTATATGTGAGCTAGAGATGATTTAGCTGACAAAAATTTACATTAAGGTGGCTTCCTCTGGCAACATGTCCAGGGTGCTAATCATAAGGTGTTTGTGGCTTGCTGTAAACACGAGCTATATGGTGCTATTCTGTATACTCAAGAGAAGTCTGCCATTGCTAAAGTCACCTCTAGGTTGACATTTTAGCACCTTTCATGTTTTGGAGTTTTTAGACTCATGAAAACGTTTGCCACATGGATAATTCCCAGAAGTAATTGTGGAAGAATCAGAGTTCTCAGTAGAATTTTCTTGTATTAACACTTCCTTGGGACTGGACACATTCTCTGCACCAGCTACATCCTCCTTCATGCTTCTGAACACCAAAGAGACAATTTTTAAAGAAATGGTTTAAATACGTTTGGCATCACAGAAACAACAGCTTTAACTAACTTGCCCAGCTCTGAGACAACCCGGTGAGGCCCATGCTGGTACTCCAGGGACCTTTTTTGTGTATGAAACAACACTTACTCTTTGAAAGAGCACAGTTGAGATTTCTCTCTTCCTTGTAAATATTAGTAAACAAACCCTTGGTCACAGACATTGAAATGATATTTCCAAGGACAGATTGTCAAACTGAAAATTGTCTAAAAAACCTCCTGAACAAGGTGCCACTCATCAGAGGCCGGAACAAAACACCTACAGATGTCTGGCTCATAAGCACTTTAAATCAAGGGTGCTAGGATCCAGAGACAAACCCCAGTGAGACGTGTGCTTCCACTACACTGGGTATTTCCTCAGTTCTGAAAGTTGACAAGGTGTCCTGGTTTTGGCTGGGATAGTTAAATTCCTCCCTAGTAGCTGGTACAAGGTTGTGTTTTGGATTTTGTTTGAGAATGATGTTGATAACACAATGATGGTTTAGTTGTTGCTCAGTAGCACTTTTCTTAAGTCAAGTCTTTTCCAGTTTAGCCTGCTGTGCCAGCAAGGGAATGCACAACAAGCTGGAAGGGAGGACAGCCGATCTGAACTAGCCAAAGGGCTACTCCGTACTGTAGGATGCTGTGCCAGGAAGGACAGACTGCAGCTTGGGCATCAGTCAGCGGGTAGTGAGCAACTGCTTTGAGCACCTGCACTTGTCTTTCTTGGGTTTCCTTCTTTTTGTTATATTCTTTTTCATTACAATATGAATTTAGTCTAGTTAGAGTTTAGTCTAGAAAAGAGGAGACTAGGGGGGAATCTTCTTAATATTTACAAATATCTCAAGGGTGGGTGTCAGGAGGCTGGGACATCCCTTTTTTCTATAGTAGCCAGCAACAGGACAAGGGGTGATGGGATGAAGCTGGAACACAAACAGTTCCACTTAAACATACGAAAAAACTATTTCCCTGTTCAGGTGAGGGAGCCCTGGCACAGGCTGCCCAGAGGGGTTGTGGAGGCTCCTTCCTTGGAGGTCTTCAGGACCCTCCTGGACATGTTCCCATGCAACCTGATCTAGGTGGACCTGCTTCTGCAGGGGGGTTGGACTGGATGAGCTCTGAACGTCCCTTCCAAACCCCATCAATCTACGATTCTACGAATATGCTCTGCTGTACTGCCTGGTGCGATGCACCTAGTGGTAAGCATTCAAAAAAGCCAAAGATCACAATACAAGGTGACACAGTTTGAATTTGGGCTCCATCTTTTTATCATAAACTTGGCTACCTGCATCTAATACTAGTTTAACATCTTCTAGAGTTGGTATTTTTCTCTGTGACGGTCACAGGAAAGCAGACATATTACAAACACTATTGTTTCTGTGTTCAAACGAAACACACAGTCAGTAATATCAATCATGAAAACATCTCCTTAATTGTAGCATTCTTTTTTCATAAAGTGTATGTTCAAAAAACCTTGTAAACTCTTACAAGGGCTCCAAGTTTTCTGCATGTCCAATATGTTCATGTGGCTGCACAGCTTCTGAAGTTGTGTTCTATGTTCTGCATTGTCAGTTCCCAGACCTGTAGGCAAAACCTCAGATCAAACGTCGTATTCGTTAACTGACATCTTCAAGTCTGGAAGCCTGGTAACCCGGACCTTGGATGACAAAACACACCAAGTTGAAACCATAACTCAGCAGTAGTCTCTCTCTAACTCTAAGCTGCTCTAAGTAAAACATTAAACATGTACCCGTTTATTGATACCTGTAAGTAATTGGTTTTCTCCCAATGTCCCAACAGGCACGTTCCCATGTTTAATTCTTCTCCAGATATTGCCATCTTTTTCATCATAATAGTGTCGTAAGGAACTCGTAGTTAACTCCATGGAACACAACCAAGAGAGCAACCAAGTAAACAATCTGAGCCCTGATTACACAAGTTACAGCTGAAATACACACCACACAGAGTAACTTCCCAGACCAAAATAGAAGAAGAAAACTGCTGGGGGAACACAGTTAGAAAAACTCTAAATAAGAACAAAAGCATGGCAATCAGAAAAAGGCTGAGATGTGCCATATAGAAAAGGAAGCTGCTAAAGATAATTACTTCCAGTAATTAACCGTTTCCACTTTATTTTTCATCTGAAATTGACTGAATGCTCAGATGGAAAACAGCATCACACATTCCAAAACACTAACTAACTGTACTCTTGGACAGGACCAAGCAGCCACAAGAGGCACGTCATGATCCTGAGATGGAGGGGTGGCCTTTCTGATGAACTTGTCCAGACAATTAAAAAATAACCAACTCTTTAAGCAAAACTCACCTCTAAGTCAATCTCCTACCAACAAGGTTTTGGGAGAATAGGAGAATGCTGAGAGGAAACACTCACTGCATGGAGGGCTGTTACCTTCTAGTCAGTCTTACCCAGAAGAATATTTGCCAGTGCCTTTATTACAGGCCAGGGAACTGACAGAACAATACAAACATGGCACTGACTGTAATACTTTCATTTCAGGAAAACCTGAAGAGTTGACTCTGAGAAAACCAATAATTGAAACAATTTCATCCCATGCCTGAGATTATTGCAATGAGAAGTTATCTCAGTTTACCACAGAATGGCTGTGGCTGGAATGGCCCTCTGGAGATCATTTCATCCAAACTCCCTGCTCAAGCAGGGACACCTAGAATCATGTGCCCAGGACCACATGCTGGTTGCTTCTGCTTATTTCCAAGGACAGAGACTCTACAGTCTCTGAGAAACCTGTTCCAGTGGTCAGACACCTCCACAGTAAATTATCCAACAGTATTACCTGAATACCGTGTGGAATCAAATTGAACTTGGAACGGACAGAAGCAAAGAAAAGAACAGGTGCTCTTGGTAAAGGAGTTTAGATACAAATATTCGGTAAAAGGTCCAAAAGTTTCATAGAAGCAGAAACATCTTGTCTTACTTGGAGCTGTGTGAGCCAGTTTCAGTGGTCCCTTACAGCCTCAGTAAGTCTATGTTTCTGTGCTCTAATGCATTAGAAAATGAATGACAATGTTTTAAAAATCAAACCAGACATTTCCATTTCACTATGTAACAGCCCCTTAAAAATCAAGCTCCATCGAGTATTAAAGTGATATGACATTAACCACTTGTTAGATATTACTTGATAAATAAGTTACAGACTCCCACACTCATGCAGTCCATCTCTGTCAATGTCTAAGCAGATGGCCTAAATAACCTGGGAAGCATCATGAAGATACTCTAAGATGACATCAGATGCACCCATTCTCAACATGCACTACCTTTTGGATCATTCATTGACATTTGCACCTTAGAACACAAAACCTGCAGTACTCTAATATATACATCCTCCACTCCTGTTTCTCAAGGTTTGTAGCAACTGCTCGACTGCAAAAGTGTAAGAATTGGTGGAATATACAAGAAAGGATTATTTCCCTGACATGAGATGGCAACTACATCACATCCTTGAGCTATTGGTGGCCAACAGTAAGATTCAGTGGAGTTAGGGCCTAAACATTTTTTCCGAGTAAGTTCCTACAGAAAGAGAAATAAAGAGTTCTACCTGAAAATCGTGTGCTTGAATCACCAACAAGGCAACACAAAGCACTGAGCAATTTAAAAGCCTTTGACCCACTGCATAATACATTTCCTTAACACACAATATGATAAGAGTTCTTCTGGGATGAGGAGTTAAATTCTTACATCTAATTCAAATGCCATCATTTGTAGCAGTGGTTGATGGATCAGATGAAACTGTACAATTCTACAGTCTCTCTGAAGCATAATTTACTCAACCGTATGAACAACCTCCTACACATTCCTCAATCAAAATTAGCTACTATAATATTTAGTATCTGAAAGTTAAGGTCTGATACTAGTCTTAAAAACACTAAATGTAATGTATTACATTAGCATTACCCTTTCCAGATCTTCAAGAAGTGGTGCTGTTTCCAGAACTGATGGTGGCTTCATTTTCTTGCCAAGAAAGACAAAGTTTCCTTCTTCAAGATTTTGAAAACTCTGAAACCATATGAAATAGATGACAAAGGCAATACTTAGTAGATGGGTTTGAGCTTACATCCAACTTAAAAACTATTTTTTTTGAGAAGAATTAGCCAAAGAAATGCTAAACACAAATGAAGTACAACTCACACACACGTCACACAGAACAGTGCTGAGACTCCTACTGTCCCCTGACTTGGCCATGGCCTCTGTTTCTTGCTTTTTTTCTTTTTGTCTCTTCCTCTGCATTTTTTTTTGCCCTTCATATTTTCACAGAGGCACCATCAACTTTGCTGGCTTGCTGACCTTTGGTCTGGTCTTGTTGCTGATGTGGCTGGATTCAGTCCCTGATGTCCCTCCACAGAGTCCCTCCACAATGACCACTCTTGTAGCCTCAACACTACCCACACCTCCACATATATGACACACGTTTGCAGAGGTTTAAATGGAAGTTATATCCTGGAATTACCTGTTGCTCATTTTCAGTTCTATGTGTGTTCAAAGGATCAGAATTTAAGCACTGCTGAAGCCTGAGAAATATACAAATATTAAATTCAATGTAAATGCAAAAGGAAAGTGTAATCGATAAATATCACCAATATTTCTAAAATGGCACGAAACAGTTCACCTACAAAATATCTCTGATGTATTACCTGTGCCAACAAAAACCCTCAAATATGACAGAAGAAATCAAAAAGTACCATTTTGGATGTAAAATTTACTATTAGGTTTTAGGTATCTGAAAATAACCCAAAGGATTTTTAACCAAGACAATTGGTGCATTCCCCAGCTTCAGAAGAAAATCAGATGGGACTGCAGGAAAAAGGTTTCTTACAGTTGCAAAAACATGAAACAATGTATCTTTGCAACAGTTAAAACTTGAATTAAAAACACCCCTCAGGTTGTTTACATATGCAGCAAGTGATCTGCAGCATAATAAAAGCCTTGCACAAGTCAACTCAGTCAGATTTCATTCAGCTGGAAAACTTTATAAATCACACTAAGAATAAAAGAAGGCAACTGAATATGCTGAGTGTGCAGAAACGTACTGCCTCATCACAGCCTTGTTTTCAAGCTACTGTTTAGAAAGATTTTTACTGTGGACTGGATAAGTATCAGCAGCTTCTAATTGCTTCCTTCCCCAATACCATGTGCACACATCTTGTCTTACCCTCTGCCCTTTTAACTGTCTAAGAAGAGTAACTGGAAACATACTACAGCTCCTAATTATCTGGCTACACAATTGGTTCAAATATGTAACATACTGTACCATACCTGTCTGTGTGAACTGCTGGATTTTCCTTGAAAGGCAATCCTGGGATTGTTTTGACAATCTATCAAGAAAAGACAAACCCTTTTCTGGCAGTAAAATACTGTTTAAGAGCAACATTTTAGAAAAAAAAGATCAAGGTGGTTTTCTTACCTAACAGAATTTTCTTCAACATGCAACAAGAACATCAACCACACGGGAGAATTAGTTCATGTTCACATCTGGGAGCCACTGGGAGCTACTGGGGACCTCTAGGGGTGAACTGGGGGTTCCTGGGGAGGGATTTGGGACTTCTGGGAGCTACTGGGAGGGACAAGAGGCTACTGAGGGATAAACTGGGAGGATGTGGGAGCCTTTGGAGAGGGGAGTTGGGGCATTTTTAGGCCTTTTGGGTTGTTTTCAGTCCCTGAAGAGTCTTGGGGGGCGTTGAAGACTTTTGGGGTGTTTTGGGGTTCCCTCCTCATCCTGAGCCCCGTCCCCAGCGTGGTGTGCCAGAGCAAATGCTGCATTCCTTGAACTGGCCCAGTGACCCGAGTACTTCATGGGTGGCATTTCTGTGAGCCATGGTTACAGCATTGATCTCATTCAGATGGGGTTTTATCTCTTGAGGACAGTTCCCTTTCTCTTTGTGTATGAGCAGGTGGATCAGCACAGATCAGCAGGTCACCAACAAGGCTGCCATTCCTGTAGCCTGTCGTGTGCCCTGGCATCTCTGTGTCACATTTCTGGGGAGGATCTTGCCATAAGCTAATGCAGCTGTTTCTTGCTGCCAAACTGGAGTCCTGTCTCTGGTGCCCAGATGTAATACCAGGGGTGCACCGACTGGCTGAAGCTGTCTTCCTCTCCTGACAGCTGATGGTTCAAGGAAGGAGTGTAGTCCAGGCTTCATCTCTGTGGTACTTGTGCAGCAGAGACCAGACACCCAAGGACTTGCTCTTGCCCTGTTCTGTTCTCTCGCTGCATCTCTGAGAGCAACTGGCGACAGAGCAGAAACGGGACGTTGAGGGGGGTTCAGTTGCACTGAGTGTAGCAGGAGAGAGCAGTGTCTGTGCAGGGATGGATTTGCACAGGAGCCCTCAGCATTTCTGCTGCCCTCAGGGAGAACTGAGCGAGGGCTGGGAGGCCAGAGGACGGGCTGTGGGTGAGAGCAGAGCCAGGGCAGCCGGGCTGTGCCCCTGCCTGGTGCCCAGCGCCCTGTTGCTGCCCCTTTGTGGCCGTCCCCTGTGAGCCTGCACAGCCCCAGCCCCTGCTGAGAGCAGAGGGATCCCCCTCACACCACTCCGTGTCTCGCCCTTGCTCAAGCTCTCAGCCCCCCACGGCCAGCCAAGGGCACTGAGGGCTCATTTCCCCGCCCAGCAGCACTGTCTGTGCCTCAGTGTGTCTGTGCTCTCCGTGGGGCACTGAGGGCTCATTTCCCCGCCCAGCAGCACTGTCTGTGCCTCAGTGTGTCTGTGCTCTCCGTGGGGCACTGAGGGCTCATTTCCCCGCCCAGCAGCACTGTCTGTGCCTCAGTGTGTCTGTGCTCTCCGTGGGGCACTGAGGGCTCCTTTCCCCGCCCAGCAGCACTGTCTGTGCCTCAGTGTGTCTGTGCTCTCCGTGGGGCACTGAGGGCTCATTTCCCCGCCCAGCAGCACTGTCTGTGCCTCAGTGTGTCTGTGCTCTCCGTGGGACACTCACACACACAGATCCCGGCCAGAGCTGCTGTGGCCTGAGCCAGAGGCTCCCTCAGCGCCCAGCCCCGGGCAGCCAATGGCAGCGCAGCAGGCGGGCTCAGCCCTGATTGACGTGTGAGCGGCGGCCAATCAGAGGCGGCGGCGCCTCAGGGCGGGCTCTGGCCCTTCCCGCCCTGTGCTGCAAAGCCCCTGAGCCACAGGCAGAGGCAGCGTCTGCCCAGCTCCTGCTTGTGCCCTCCCAGGGGAGGCCTTGGCAGCTCAAAAGGAAGGGGTTTGCTCCACAAGGTGTGTTAGGAAGCCAAAATGAGGCCTTGGATGCTAAAAACTGAGGTGGAGACCCAAGAATGAGGGATTGAAAGCTGAAAAGGAACAGGTTAAAGCTAAAAAGAAGAACTTGGGCCACAAAGTGAGACTTTGGAATCAGAAACTGGAGGATTGTGCTCCAAGCAATAAGGTTGAAAAAGGCAAAAAAGAGGCTTTGGAAGCTCAAAATGAGCATCTGGGCCACAAAACGAGCCTTTTGAGGTTAAAATTGAGTGTTTGGAAGCTAAGAAATGAGGGTTTGAGCAGAAAAATGAGACTTTTTGAAAAGAAAGGTGCTGGTTTGGACCTAGAAGAGGATGATTTGAAATCTAAACCCAAGGTTTGGAATCTGACAATCGGGCTTTGGGAATTAGAGTTTGGGTCACCAAGTGAGGTTTGAAAGATTTGCATGGTGGCCTAGGCCTCAAAATAAGGCATTGGAAGCTAAAAAGGAGGGTTTGGAAGCAAAGCCTTTTGCTTTGGATGGTGAAAATAAGGAATTGTTCCCAAAAGTACTACTTTGGAAGCTAAAAATGTGGTTTTGGATGCCAACCAGGAGGTCTTGGCTCCAGAGCGAGGACTGAGCCAGCCACGTTCTACCTTCCCAGCCCTTTAGATGTGGGAGCTGCCCTCAGTCGTGTGCAGTTCGTCTGCTCAGCCCAGATGAACAAATGCAGGGCGCAGGCCAGAGAGATGGGGTGGGCACTGAGGCACACAAGGAAGAACCCAGCTGCAGCTTTCCTACCTCTGTCATACAACCATGGAATTGTTATGGTTGGAAAAGGCCTCTCAGATGACCGAGTCCAAGCCCTCACCTCACACTGCCAGGCCCATCGCTGAACCACATCCCTCAGCGCTTCATCTGCACGACTTGTGAATATCTCCAGGGGTGGGGACTGCACCAGCTCCCTGGGCAGCCCGTCCCAGTGCTTCACAACCCTGTGAGTGACAAACTTCTTCCTGATGTCCAATCTGAACCTGCCCTGGTGCAGCTTAAACCCATTTCCTCGTGTTCTGTTACTCAGTACAGGAGAGAAGAGCTTGACCCCCACCTCACTACAACCCCCTTCAGGCAGCTGTAGAGAGTGATCCTGTCTCCTCTCAGTCTCCTCTCCTCTGGGCTCAACATCCCCAGCTCCCTGAGCCTCTCCTCATCAGACCTGTTCTCATGACCCTTCCCCAGCTTCGCTGGGACTCTCACACCCAGCTGAAGCCACGGTGCAGTTGATGGCAGCAACAGGTTCCCCAGGTGCTGGTGGGCTGCTGGGGATGGACACAGCATCTGCCAAAGCACGTGCAGATGTTGAGGCTGCGAATAGTGCAGCAGGAGATCAGAGAAGCGACTGTGCAGAGGGATTTCTGAGCTTCCCCAGCCAGCCCTTGGCACAACCAGCTCTGAGCCAGAGGCATCCCTGTGGGGGCAAAGAGGTGCAGAGAGGTGCAGCCGTCGGCTGCTCCCAGGAGTCAGAGGCAGCCTGAGATGGAACCTTCCCTGACGGATTCACGATGGTGTCTTCCCCAACAGCCCCCTTTCTTAAGCCATTTTTACACTCTCTTTCCCTTCAAAGTGGGGCTGGAGTGACTCTGGTCACAGAGACCTTCATCTGGATTGCTGTGTAATGCTCTCACTTTGCTTTTAAAGGTGTGGGGTGAGGAGAATGCAGAGCACATGCTCAGTGAGGGCTGATGGTACCTTGGAGCTGTGTGGGCTTTGGGATGGAGCTGTGTTTCGGTGTTATAATCAGAGTCTAATGAGCAAAGTTCACCCAAAACTCAGCGTTTTTTCAGACAATGAAAGGCTGTTGGCCCAGGTGTCAAATGAATTGCAGATGTTACAGAAGCCTCAGAGCACAGAAGCGTCATTCAGCCAGAAATCTGCAAGAACACATTTGTAAGTGTTTGGTATCTGAAATATTGGCCTTAGGAACTTGTCCCTTGTGGCAGTACAAGCTTCAGGACATTGCTGATCTTGGAGAGTCACAAGAAGCCGTCACTGCAGCACATCTCACTCCTGTTGTTATCTGGCAAGAAAAGAACTTACCTTGGGGAAATCAGAGTGAGGGAAATGAATCAGAAACTGCTCAAGTCTGCTCAATATGCAGATCTAGTCTGGGACATGTGGAAAGTTTTGCTCTAAGCAGGGCACACACTTGGTGGAGCCATCCCCTGTGTGCCCAGCGCTGCCAGAAAGAATCCCTACTTGACAGTCACATTGGCTGCTGAGTCCTGGTTGGCACTTTCCTGGCATCACAAACATACAGCTTGTGAGTTTCACAGTACCCTGCAGCTCCCTCCTTCTGCAAGAGCTCACAGGGCTGCCCACGCAGTCTCTGCTCTGTCCCAGCCTCTGTGCTGGTGTCCCAGGGAGCCACTGTGAAGCGGATTTCTTGCTCCCCAGCTGCCTCCTCCCTGCAGCCCTGCTCAGTGTCAGACTTTTCCTGACAGTGTGAACAGTGCTGTGCCTTTAGTAGAAGTTGAAGTTCTAAATTATTGCCAGGAATTATTCCAGAGGCCATCCCAGGGGAGGGGCAGCGCTGTGGCCGTCACCAAGGGAGAGGGAGAAAGTTGTGCGCTGCTGATGTCACACAGGGACTTTTCCAGACCCCACCCGGCGTTTGTGACCTCACCTGACCAGAGTCTATAAAGCCTCCCAGCAGGACAGCCAGAGCCAGTTGGGCTGAGCTGCCCTCGGGACAACTCGGCTCCTTCTTTGGCTACTTGCCTTCCTGCTTGCTTCTACCTATTTCTCATTTGCTGCCCACTTCTCCTCAATTTCCATCCTCTTCCAAAGGTAAGGATGCCCTAAACTCTCAGGACAGGGAAGAGAATGTAGACAGGGATGACAGGAGAGGCTACTCTGCACCTCCCAGTCCATTTCCATGCTGAGCCCTTCCACCTCCAGAGCCTGGCCAAGGCTATGGGTAGTGTTGCTGTCTGGTGATTCTTCGGTTGACCTCAAGATGAGGCTTTGGAAGCTAAAAGGAATGCTTTGGGCCCAATCATGAGGGTTTAGAGCACAGAGCTGGTAGAGCAGAGCTGTGAATGGAAGGAGCAGCCGGAAACCTGCTCCTAGTTATAGCTCAAGCTATTCCTGTTCCCTTGCCTGGGACTACAGCTTGGCTGCACCTTGTGGTTTTGGTGTGGTGCTTTAGCCCTGGCTGGGTGCCAGGTGCCCACCAAGTCGCTCTATCCCTCCCCCTCCTCAGCTAAACAGGGGAGAGAGAAATAAAACAAGAGGTTTGTGAGGCAAGGTAAGGACAGGGAGATCCCTCAGCAATTAGTGTCTGGGGCAAAACAGACTCAGCGTGGGGAGAAAAGGTTTGATTTATTAATGAACCATTCAAAGTGATCAGGGAGAGGAGATCTCCTCCTCTGGAGGTCTTCAAAAGCCACCTGGACATGTTCATAGAATCATAGAATCACAGAATGGTGGGGGCTGGAAGGGACCTTTAGAGACCATCCTGTGCAACCCCACTGCTTTGACAGCCAGTGTGTGTCTGTGGGAAATGTTCCATAACCAGTGTGTGAGTGTGTGTGCAAAGGTTTTATCCTTGACCCTTTGATGATTCCAGAGGCCATCCCAGGGGAGGGGCAGCGCTGTGGCCGTCACCAAGGGAGACAGAGAACATTGGGCGCTGCTGATGTCACACAGGGGCTGTTCCAGACCCCACCCGGCATTTGTGACCTCACCTGGCCAGGGACTATAAAGCCTCCCAGCAGGACAGCCAGAGCCAGTTGGGCTGAGCCGTCCTCGAGAGGACTCAGCTCCTTCTTTGGCTACTTGCCTTCTTGCTTGCTTACAGCCATTTCTTGTTTGCTGACCACTTCTCCTCAACTTCCATCCTCTTCCAAAGGTAAGGATGACCCAAACTCTCAGGACAGGGAAGAGAATGTAGACAGGGATGACAGGAGAGGCTGCTCTGCACCTCGCAGTCCATTTCGATGCTGGGCTCTTCCACCTCCAGAGCCTGGCCAAGGCTATGGGTAGTGTTGCTGTCTGGTGATTCTTCTGTGGGCCTCAAGATAAGGCTTTGGAATCTAAAAGCAATGCTTTGGCCTCAATCATTAGAGTTTAGAGCACAGAGCAATAGCTCAAGCTATTGCTGTTCCCTTCCCTGGGACGACTTGACCATGCTGTCTGTTTCTCCTGCTAGATGCTGCTGTGGCTCTGTGCAATGGCTCTTTGCTTGGCCAGCGTCATCCCCTACGCCGTGCCTGGAGCGCTGGCACTGCTGGGCTGCTGGTGGCTCTACTCCCACAGCAAAGAGCAGCCCAGAGCTGGTGCTGAAGCGGCAGCAGCTGCTGAGGAAGCGCAGCAGAGAGGAGGGACAGAGGAGGAATCATCGCCCCAAAGGGAAGCCTGTGTCCCTCAGGAACTGCCTTTGTCAGCAGCAGAGGAACACCCAGAGCCCGACCTTCGGGATGTGTCAGCACCAAGAGCTGAGCCCAGCACTGCTGAGGGTGACACGGCAGGAGCAGAGACAGGAGGATGTGCAGAGGAGAGCGGCGTCCCTGCTGCTGTTTGTGTCCCCGTGCAGAGCACAGTGTCCCGGCAGCGCTGCAGCCAGCCCCGCACAGGGCTCAGGCTCAGGCGCCGACGCAGAGCAGCGCCAGCAGCGCGTGTGGGAGCCGGGCAGGAGCCGAGCGGTGCCCAGAGCGCTCCCGGGGAAGCGGCCACAGGCGCTGAGGAAGCGCAGGAGGAACGAGGGCTAGAGGAGGAATCCCGGCCCGAAGCAGCAGCCGCCGTCCCCGCTGGCTGTTGTGCCCTCCCGCTCCCTGAGAGCGCAGTGTCCCAGGCAGGGCTGAGGCTGAGCTGCCAACCCAGCCCCGCGGCCGGCAGCAGCGCCGGCAGCGCCAGCAGCGTGTGCGGGACCCCGCCGGAGCCGAGCCGTGCCCAGAGCGCCGCTGCGCTGCCGCCATCCCCGCAGGCAGAGCCCCGGGCTGCGAGCGGGGCCGTTGCCGGCTGTGGCACACGCAGCCCCTTCCCCGCCGCTCAGCACACGGCTGCCAGGAGGTTTGCTGGCGGCTGGATGCCGGCGGGCAGCGAAGTGGAGCCCGCGCCAGGTAAGGGCTGCTCGGCCCCGTTGGGCTCTTTGGCTCTTGGCTTCCAGATCCTAGATGGTGTGTGCTGGGGAAGGGCTGACGCTGTGTGAAGGGCTGCTGCTCGACTCGAGCCTCTTGTGGTGGCATTCCCAGAGCTGGGCTGAGTGGTCCCCAGGCATCAAGGGAAGCTTTCAGTGGGCTCTGTGTGATGGGACTTGACCCTTTCTGACATCCTGGGGAACCTGAGGCAGGAGCATCCCAACAGAATGCGGAGCAAGTGCTCAGTGGCATCTCTCTGCCAAAGGATCTCTTCTCCTGGGCTGGTGTGTGGGAGCTGCGTTGTGTGGGCTGTCTGAATGCTGACATGGTGCCTTTCTGGCAGGTTTCAGTGTGACTCACATGGACTTGGAGGACACAGACGGTGTCGAGGGGCAGACAGTGAGTCGCCAGAACCGGCGCCGAAAGAAAAAGTCCAATGTCCTTGTGTGGGAAATAGAGGTGCCCAAGGTAAGCAGCCACTGTCCTGCTCGTGCCTCCTGCCCTGCCCTACACAGCCATCTCCTCCTTCTTCCATCTCAGGCCAACCCAGGAAGATTCAGAACCAGCCAACGAGGGTTTCAGCATTTAGCTGTTAGGGCTACACCCTGGGATGGTTGCTGGAGTCCTTTTTCTCCATCACTTTCCACCCTGATCTGTCAGGGTGATGCTCTGAAAGCCTTCAGCAGGCTTTGAGTTCACAGTCCTTGAGAGCAGGGGATGAGTTGTGGTGCTTTCCCCTGTGCAGGAGGGTCACGTTCCAGCTGCCTGTCCAAACCCACCCTGCAAATGAGCTGCAGGAACCAGGAAGATGGGCAAAAGAAGCCCCGGGGCACAGTGGGGTTTGATCTACATTTCCCTCCTTGACTCTTGCTTTCTTGTCTTTCCTCAAGGATACAGTCAGACACATGATTGGCAAACAAGGGCAGTTTATCAACAGCTTGAGGAGAGAGTCTGGGGCCACAATTTCTCTCTCAGCGCTCCCTGACATTGATGACTATGAAGTCTGTCAAATCAAAGGTAAGAGGAATGCCTCTTTGTGCAGGGTCTAGGATGTAGCTTGGGGGCCTTGAATTAGATTAGAAATGGATTCAGTGGCTTGGCAAGGCCACAGCTTTTACCCAAGTGTTCTGCTCAAGGCTGTTCCAGCTGAGGGATGTGGCAAGTGGCCTGGGCCTGGGCACGTGCAGCCTCTGTTGTAGGGCTGGGAATGCATTTGAGCAGCTTTGGCTGCTGGAGCTGAACCAGCCGCTTTTGCAAGATCCCTTTGGGCTTGAAGCAGCAGATAGGGGATGCTTGTCAGCATCTTGACTGGGAAGGATGTTGGAGCAATTGGGGCTGAGAAGTATCTGCCAGCCAATTGGGTCCCTGCTGCAGGCCAAAGCCGTTCCAAGTGGGGTCTGGAGCTCTGAGCTGCTCACGGTGGTTGGATCTCAGGGTTGGTGGCCAATCTTTTCCAACTGAACTGGTTGATGCAGCACAGGAGGCTTCTGGCAGCTGGGTTGCTTCCCATGGCAGGGCTGGAGGTGTCCTCAGCCTACCTGTGCTGCTGACCTTGGGTGGGATTTTTGTCTTCCAGGCCTCTCCCATCAAGTGGACAGAGCGCTGAGCCTGATTGGCGGGAGGTTCCAGCACCTTTGTCTGGACAACAAACACTGTGCTCGTTTCTGCTGGCAAAAGGTTATGTTCTAGAAGGATGTGGGAAGGGGTGTAGCATGGGCAGCTGCCCCAGGCTGGCCAGCAGGTGTTGGATCCCATCCTGACATCGTGCCCAGCACATGTGTGCAGTTGTGTTGGGTCCCGGCTGATGAGCAACGGCGTCACTCACCATCCCCTGTGTACATCCCCTCGTGCATTGTTAGAACTGTTTCTCCTTCCCTTGTTCCTTGTTGTTGTTCTATTAAACTGTTCTGATTGCAACCTCTGGGAGCTTTTGATGTTTCCCCTTGTGTCTGGTTCCAGCAGTGAGCCAGCACCCTCCTGGCTCTTTGTCCCCAGCTGATCAAAACCAAAACATCTACCCTGTCCCTCCCCCTGCTCCAGTGACACCTCCTTCTGTCCTTAGGGCTGCAAAGTCCCAGCTGCCTCGATCCCTCTCTGCAGAGAAAAGCAAGAGGGCAATGAAAAGCAATGGGCCCAGGGGCTGAAAAGCTGCCCAAAGGGAAAGGCCCTGGGGGGGTTATTTGACAGCCCTCTCAGTAAGAGCCAGCAGTATGCCCAGGTGGCCAAGAGGCAAATGGCTTCCTGGCTTGGACCAGCCATCGTGGTCAGCAGCACCAGGGCAGGAAGGCTGCACCTCCAATACTGTGCCCAGTTCTGGGCCCCTCACTACAAGAAGGACATCGGGGTGCTGGAGTGTTTCCAGAGATGGGCAACAAAGCTGGTGAAGGGTCTGGACAACAAGTCTGATGGGGACAGACTGATAGAGATTGGGATGTTCAGCCTAGAGAAGAGGAGGCTGAGAGGAGACATGAGCACTCTGTACAACTGCCTGAAGGGGAGCTGTAGTGAGGTAGGAGTTGGTCTCTTCTCTCTAGGAATAAATGACAGGCCATGAGGAAATAGGTGCAAAATTCTTCCAGGGTAAGTTTAGATTGGCCATTAAGGAAGAACTTTTTTCCCTGAGAGGGTTATTAAGCATTGGAACGGGCTGCCCAGGGAGCTGGTGGAGTCCCATCACTGGAGACGTTCAAAAGACACACAGAGGAGGTGCTGAGGGACAGGGGGTAGTTTAGTGATGAGCCTGGCAGTGTGAGGTGAGGGGTGTGACTCAATGATCTTCAAGGTCTTTTCTAAGCACAGCAATTCTCTAATTCTCTGATTCTAAATGAAAGCACATCACAACCTGTGCAAACATACCTGTTACACACAGAGGTAGAACACAGCACCAAGCTCAGCTTGTAGACCTGAAACCTACATGACCTCCAAACCATCCCAGGTCACCTGTCCAGGCGCTACAGCCCATGTCCTGGCATGTTCCTAGGAAATACAGAGCATCACTAGGCACAGACACCAAGGGTCACATCAGAGCCATGCAAGTGATGGCAGCACACAGTTTGTACTGCACTGAATCACACACACTGTGTTTACCACATGTACAAGGTTTTACTGGAAGATAGATTAAGTCAATGTTTGGAAGGTTAATACAAGGCTGCAGTGTTCAGAACTAGCTGCAGTGTTCAGAACTAACTGCAGTGTGTACAAAAACAGTGGGAGACTGTGTCTTTACTTACAGCTTTTGATGTACCATTCACTGGCTCACATGGACCTCTAGAAGAAGAAACAAAAGTCCTCTCCCTTTCAGGCAGCATTTCCATACCAGGAGAGGGGCTCCTGACCAGGGACTGCTGGAAAGCACTGCCACAGCTGCTGGAGTCATGTGCCCAAAGTTTACAGGCAGAGACACGTCAAGTCAGGGGTTTTTGCTTGCAGATGGCTACCAGAATGCTGTTGGTCTGAGACACACTCTGACTCCTCAGTCTATTGGTTGAGAACAAACATTAGAAAGAGCAGAACCACAAGCCAAGGACATGTACTAATTGTGGGGGAGACACACCTCTTTAAGGGGGCTGGAAAACATGACCATGCCAACAATGCTCGTGTGGCTGAGACAGAACTGGACTGTACAAATACATCCATGGCAGCAACACTCCTGGAGCCAGGAGTGCAGTGGAATAGCTGTCACTGTAACCAAGACACCTGATTCTCTCCCCTCCATAAAGCTCAGGGATACAGAATTCAACCTGGAGCATAGAGTCAGCTTAGGAGAAAAACAGACTTGGAAAGAGAACTCATTGCACTTGCTGATGTGATCAACTGCTTGCAGAGCTTCACCTTGGGGAAGGATTAACTATCCCTTCATCCCACTCCACACCACAGGCAATGCCCTGCAGGGTATTGCTCTTTTTCTCCAGCCTGGAATGGACATTGTCTTTAGGAAAAGAAGAGCAGTTGCTTACAAATGAAGTTGTTGTTGGCATGTTTTTGCTCTTTATCACTTGGACACAAAACCCCCAGTTGGAGGTTTCAGAATGCAAGAAATAGTCAAACACGGAGAATCAGACTCTTCTGAGATGGGAACAAATCAGGTGTTTACGCTACACTGGGTGTTTGTCTTTGCTCTAAAAGCAGAAACAGCAAACACAGAGAATAAGGAACCTCTCAGCGTAGAGGAAACAGCATCTGCAACTTGGGGCTCAGAAAAAACAACCCCAAGAGCCAAGCCCAAGACAACCATCTTAAAAGTTGCCATTGTTGCAGTTGGAACCCCATGTCCCAGCAGGCCTAAATGCAAGTCTGCTTTGGGACAGGTACATTAACATCTGCCCCATGCCGACACAAATGCACAGCAGCTTTGACAGGAAAGATACAGCCTGAAAGCCCTGTAAGCTCATAGAACAGGCGACCACCCTGAAACCTCCACAAGGAGCACAGTGCTGTATCCATTTGAGCCCTAACATAATGCAGCCCACTAGCAGAAGCAAACTCAAACAGGCTGTGCAAGCATCCCCAGAAGTCCATCCTATGAATACATCAGGCACTTTTGGCTTGGTAGATTCTTACCTGCTTAACTGTGAGAACTCACCTCTCCTCTATTGAGCCAAAGAAAGAGCCAGGATGGCTGCTACAGTGAGTAGAAGCTGCTGATTTGTAGCTGGCGCAGCACCTGTGGGGAGAAGGGAGATGGAGTGAAAGCCCTGCCAGACTGAGCAGCACCACACACTGCTGCTGTCAGACTGAGATGCTGGGGCGGCTGCGGGGGCTCTGGCAGCTGGGGCACCCGGGGCCTGTGCCCGGGGCCTTGTCTCCATCTCCTGCCCCTCCCCAGCTCTCGGGTCACCAAGGGGCTGCCCCAGCCAGGCCCAGCTCCAGCCTGGAGCTCCCATCACCAGCCCCGGGTGGGCAGCAGGCAGGAGACACCCCCAGAGCTGCCCAAGGGCCTGGCTGGCCCCAGCCCTCACCTCAGCCAGGCCACAGCTGCAGCACAGCCTGTGCCTCACAGCACCGACACGGCTGTGGGCAGCTGAGGGGGCAGCGACAGCTCCCAGAGCGCCCAGCAATGAACAGGGACGGCTGGCAGCCCCTGCCCAGGGCTACAGCTCCCACATGGCCCAGGAGCCAACATGGCTGGCCGGTAGCCAGTGCCCCAGGCCTACAGCTCCCACGTGCCCCGGGGCCTCCTTCCTGCTGCCTGACCCTGCAGGGACACCAGCCCCTGGCCAGGCCCCCCTGACCCTGCAGCCCCATGGCCGCCTCCCCAGGGCTGCACAGGCCCAGCCCCAGGAGGAGACAAAGGAGGAGGAGGAAAATACGGGGGAGGAGCAGGGCAGAGGGACAGAGCAGGAAAGGGATGGAGCTGAAGGAGACAGCGAGTGCAGGAGGAAAAAGAGCAACAAGCAGCAGCAGAGAGGGACAGAGAGAGGATTGGAAGGGCAGAAAGGAGAACATGGGATACACAGACACAGGCAGGGAGTGGGACAGGGGGACAGAGAGACAGAAAAGGCAGCAGGAGAGTGGAGTGACAGAGAAATGGGACAGGGATTAGCACAGAAGGGAAAAGGGAAAGGAGAGAGAAGGCAGGGACAGAAGGCAGGGTGCAGAGAAGAGAAGGGAAAGCATCTGGAGAGAGCGAGGAACAGAGGGATGTGGATCAGCAGAAGGAGGCGCAGGAGGGTGGAACAGCGATGGGCTGAGAGAGTCAGAGGAAGAGCTAAAAGGGGGTGAGGAGCAGGATGGAGGCCTGGAGAGAAGAGAGAAGCTCCAGCCAGCTGTGCAAGAGAGACGGGCAGGAAAGTGGGGACAGGCTGTGGGGCAGAGAGAGGGAAAATAACGCCAGGAAACACAACATGGTGATAGAAAAAGGCAAAGGACAGGGAGCAGGAGAGGAGAAAGGAAAAATAGCAACAGGGTGTAGGACAGACAGGGAGGGGTTAGAAAATACAGACAAGGAGTCCTACAGAGGAAGAGAAAGAAAAAACAGTGATGGGCTGAAGACAGAGAGGGAGGAAGTAACAGATGAGAGCAGGGAGCCAGACAAGCTCATGGAGAGAGACCAAAGCTAGCAATTATGGACAAGTGCCCTCATTCCCTGAGCACTGCCCAGGAACTGCATTAGCAGGAGCCTCCAGAAGTGTGGTGCCTGCAGCAGGCCTGTCCTGGGCCCAGCCCTGCCCTGAGAGTGCTGCCGACCAGCACCTTGTCCAGTGGCCAGCCCTGGGGAAGGGAAATCACCCAGCTGTTTCTTTGGGCTTTTTGTGATGGTTTTGCTTTTAAAAAGCAACTGTTTCAGCTGTAAATACCACCTGCAAGGAAAAGGGAAGCAGGCTTCCCAGGTGGGACACCTTTAATGCCTGAACCAGGTACCAGACTTGAGAGCTTTCCCATTCACAGGCCCCAGATCCCTGTCCTCTGTTGCTATTTCATACCAGCAGGTGTGGGCTTAGACGAGGAGTTGAGTGATGAATGGGGAGAGAATGGCAAGCCAAGGGCTGGAAGTGTTTAGTAGTGCCAGGAGCCACTTGTGTGTTGTGCAGACGCCTGTGAGCAGGAGCCCTTTGCAACCAGCCTGGGAAGGGCCGAGGGAGCGAGCCTTATGGGGGCCAGTCAGTTGTGTTTGGGCTGTAAATGGTGGGACCAAGCAGCCAAAGCAGCTGAAAGCATTTCCAGCCAGGCCACAGTGCCCACAGTGAGATCATGGCTTCGTCTCTCCGTAAGGGATGGGAGCTGTGTTGTTTCCTTTCCCAGGGGCACGCTGGGTGCAGCGATGCCCCGAGCAGCCGGCGCTGACAGAAAGGAACGACGCTGCCGATGCTGCCCTGGGCTCGGGCACTTCAGTCCCGGTGCCGGTGCCAAAGCCGTTCCCCAGCTGCACACAGCCCCGCTCACTGCTGCTGCCCACGCTCCTGCCTGCGGCTACAGGCAGCCGCCCTGGCCCTTCAGTGCTCCCCAGGAACGGCAGCACCAGGCAGCTCAGAAACCCCACCCTGCCTGCCAAAGGCTGACAGCAGCTTCATGCTGGGCAATCTTTCCTCTTCTCAGGCCTCAGTGCTGCTCCCTCCCAGGAGAGACTCGGGGCTTCAGGCTCAGCCCCACAGCAGGAGAGTGCCAGGGCTGCAAAGCTGCACAGCAGAACAGGGAATCAGGCTCTGCCTTTGCTTTCCAGGCTGTCTCCTCAACACAGCCCTTGAGACAGATGCTGTGCCTCAAGCACATGTCACACCCAGCCACTTTAGCAGTACTGTGCCTGTTTCTTCTCCAGCAAGTGGAGGACAGGAGGGAAAACAGAATATGTCAGAGCAAGCTCCTAGAGACATCCTGTGAAGACTGAGAACTAAATGTTCTTTCAAGCTGGGGCAAGTACTTTTAATTGTAACACAAGAAGGAGCCGTGTTTGCCCTGTGAAACAATGCTGGGGAAAAGTGTTGATGTGACAGAACAAAATACAATGACATAGAACATAAACAGAAAATAAAACGTAACAAGATGCTTCTCTGATGGCAGCAGGTCCCACACTGATGGGGAGCTGCAGGTCAGGCTGTGGGCCTCTTCTCTTCTCTTCTCTTCTCTTCTCTTCTCTTCTCTTCTCTTCTCTTCTCTTCTCTTCTCTTCTCTTCTCTTCTCTTCTCTTCTCTCTTCTCTCCTCTCCTCTCCTCTCCTCTCCTCTCCTCTCTTCTCTCTCCTCTCCTCTCCTCTCCTCTCCTCTCCTCTCCTCTCCTCTCCTCTCCTCTCCTCTCCTCTCCTCTCCATTCCCATGTTCTCATCTCCTCTTCTCCCCTCCCCTGATCCTCTCCTCTCATCCCGTTTTATCCCATCTCCTCCCCCAATTCCAATCCTCTCCTCTCCCCTCCCCTAATCCTCCACCTCTACTTCAGTCCCCTTCTCCCCTCTCCTCCCTGTATCCCCTCTTCTCCCCTACCCTCCCCTCACCTAATCTTCCTCCTCTACTTCACTCCCCTTGCCTCCTCTCCTTCTCCTCCCCTTATCCCCTTCCCTTCCCTTCTCCCTGTCCTGTCCTCTTCTTCCCTTTCTCTCCCATCTCCTTTCCCAACCCCGATCCTCTCCTCTCCTCTCCTCTCCTCTCCTCTCCTCTCCTCTCCTCTCCTCTCCTCTCCTCTCCTCTCCTCTCCTCTCCTCTCCTCTCCTCTCCTCTCCCCTAATCTTCCTACTCTACTTCACTCCCCTTGTCTCCTTTCCTTCTCTTCCCCTTATCCCCTTCCCTTCCCTTCCCCCTGTCCTGTCCTCTTCTTCCCTTTCTCTCCCATCTCCTATCCCAATACCCATCCTCTCCTCTCCTTTCTTCTCTTTTCTACACCTCTCCTCTCCCCTCCCCTAATTCCCCTCTCCTTCCCCAATTCCCATCTTCTCCTCTCCTCTTCTGCACTCCCCTGATCCTCATTTCTCCTCCCCTTTTATCCCACCTCCTCCCCCAATCCCCATCCTCTCCTCTCCTCTCCTCTCCTCTCCTCTCCTCTCCTCTCCTCTCCTCTCCTCTCTCCTGACTTCTTTTTTCTTCTTCTCTCTTCCCTCCTCTCTTCTTTCTCTCTCTTCTCTCTTCCCTCTTCTGTCTTCTCTCTTCCCTCTTCTTTCTTCTCTCTTCTCTCTTCCCTCCTGCCCACAGCCCCTTGCAGTGCCAGGGACAGCTCACCCTCTCCCCGCCAAGCCCAGCACACAGGGTGACACCCACTGAGTGCCTGTGCCGTGGAGCCTTTGCCGCCCAGCTGCTGACAGGGGCCTCCTTTGGCTTCCTGCTGCGGGACAGGGCGCGCGCCTGGCGCTTGGCCAGCGCCCAGCTCGTGTACTTGCACCTGCCAGAGCCGCATTTGCAGCTGAAGGATTTGCCTTTGACGGCCCAGAAATCCTCCTTGTAGTCGAAGCTGCGGGAGAGAGACGGAGCCGGGCTCAGTGCAGAGCAGCAGCACGGGGCAGCCAAAGGGATGGGGCAGCCAGAGCTGCAGGATGGGGGGGCGGCAGCCCGCGGCGCCGCCACCGTTTGGGGCTCGGCAAAGCTTCAGGGGATGGCGAGTGCCGGCGGGGGCACGGCCCCGGGAACACAGCGCTGGAGCCCAGCAGCTCGCAGCAGCCCAGCGCTCGTCCCTCTGCTCTCCATCCTCCCTGCGGCCCAGGGCCGGCACCTACCCAAGCTGCTCTCCAGCTCTGATGTCCCTCGCGCTGAAGAAGACCAGCCTGGGGAAGCGCACGTCCTGATGGGATGTGAAGACCCTGGCAGCGAAGACGTTGGGCTCGCAGTGATGGTTGATGAAGCGGCCGATGTTGCCATAGAAACGCGCATCGATGCAGTACACGTCTCCTTCCTGAAGTGAAACCGTTGCTTCTAAGCTTTAGGTGGCACTTCCCAAAGTGACATTTCTGCTGTGAGACAGCCCGCACAGGGCAGCACAGGCCAGCTCCCAGCACAACAGGCCTCGGCTCCCAGTGGCCAGGCTGAGCAGTGGCCGGTGGATCGTGCCTGCCCACGGCGAGGTGGAGCTCAGGGTCCACTTCAGCTCCGCGCTGCCAGGACAATTCGAGCAGACGCTGCATTTTGAGACCCAGGGGACAAAGGGCTTGCACCAGCTGCAGTGCAGGGGCACCTGCCTGTACCCCACCGTCAGCCAGGACCCACGGAAAGGCTGTCCCGTGGGAGCCCCCCACGCTGCTCCCCCGGAGCTCAGAGCCTGCTGCCTGGGGCAGCTCGTGCTGCTTGAGCGCCCGACGCCTCTTCCCAGGCTTGGGGCTGGCAACCGGGGCTGCTGCTGTGACGACCGAGTAGGGCTGTGGCTTTGTGAGCAGGAGTTCTGCTTGGAGCATCTCACAGCTCCTCCTCTGCTTTCTCTGCCCAGGGCAGTGTTTCCTCGTTGCAGCAGGAGCAAGGCAGATGATGCCATCATCTCCAAGCAGTTTGTCATGAACACGGGCATCTTCCACTTTGGTGTGCAGCTGTGTGGGACGTCGAGGGATCGGTACGTGCTCCCGGCTCTGGGCGAGCATCCTGATGGCCCCTGTGAGCAGTGAGATGTTGGGAGGGGATCTGCAGGGCCTTGTGCTTTCAGGGACACACCTGGGGATGTGCTGTCCCCGAGGCACAATTGAGGGCAAGCCCAGGGAGAGACCTGAGAGATACTCGGGGTGAAGGGCCAGGGGTGTGTGAACTTGAGCAGATGACAGGCACGGGAGACTTGGAGGAGCTGGGGAAGGATGGAGCTGATCTCCCTGCCTGGTGGGGCCTCGGTGGCCGGAGCCAGGTGGCTGCTTCCAGCCTGGAGGTGACTTGGAGCACCTCGTGCCTCCCATCCACATCTCAGCCTCACCACCTATGACTTGAACTCTGTGGTGCTTCTGCCAAGTGCTTTGAGCTCTGCAGGTAGACTAAAGGAGCAGTTACTCTGCTGATGGCTTGGTAAACCAACCCTTCATCTGTTATCTTCATAGGACTTTGATGTCACCTGCCAGTATGGGCAGCGGGGTAAGGTGCAGAGGAATGAAAACAGGGATTACATGTCCCTGTTCCTCTCTGTTGGATAAAGTCTGCCTAAAGCAGTTGCCTTTGGAGCTGCTGATGGATTTCCATTCCCAGTGTTGGTTGGGTGGGTTTTTTTAACATTAGCACTTTAAGTCTATTCTTGGGGGGAGCTCTGGAGAGTTGCTGCTGTTGTGAGATCCCAAGGGAATGAAATCAACCCAGCAAAAAACCCTACGGCAGATCTTTAGCCAGGCTGAGGAATGGTCTTGGGGTTCTGTTTGCTTTTTTTTCCCCTTTAGCTCCAAAATCTGTTCCACGGCTGAAGGAAGGCTGAGAAGGGAGAAGGTACAAGTTGGGCTGCTTGTTAGACTGTGGCTTCCAGCGCAGCCTCCCGCTGCCAGGCCGTGGTACCTTCCTCAGCCAGGGATGAAGGCAGCGGTGTCCTCTGCAGCCATTCCCTTGTTTGTGGCAGGTACGAGGCCCTGACCCATCCTGGCAACCACCAGCAGCTCTCCATCCTCAATGCCACCGCCCTGGAAGTTGAGCTGAGCTTCTCCTTTGAGCACGATCCACCTGGGGTCACCTTCCCCTTGGGCCCTCCCAGCATGATGCTGAAACCCAAGGAGAGGGAGGTAGGGCTGGGTGGGGAGAAGTACCCAGGAACCGTTCCTCCTGCTCACTGGATGCTCTCGTGTCTCTGTTTGTGCGGGGACAAGGCCAGGAGCGGAGTTTTTGGGCCTACCCCGCTGCAGCTGGGCTCATCTGCCACATTAGGGACAACCCGGAGCCTGCGCTGCCAGGGGGTGAAGGTGCAGCTGGAGATCAGCCCCAAGCAGCTGCATTGCAACAGGCTGCTGTACAGTCAGTCACCCACAGGATCTGCCAGGGCCAGCTTCTCCTGCTGGCCGTGTGGCCGCTCAGGTTGGCAGCTGGGTTGGTGTCCCTTTCTCCCAGCAGCTCCCAGTCTCTTGCTGGCCGTTCCTGGCTGGCTCAGGTGTCCTGTGGCACCCCAAGCTCTGCAGCCCCCAGCGATGCTGCGTGCTGGGCGTGTTGAGGGATTTGTGTCCCGTCTGCTGCTCAGAGAGCAGCCCAGTGGCTCCTCCTGATCGCCTTGCTGCTGGATACACCTGTAGCACCCAGCTGTCCCCCAGGACTGCCCTTCTGAGACTCGTGGCCAAGAGAAGGCGTTTCACTGTGGCTCCAGGCGCCGGGATAGGGCTGCTCCCAGCTGCAGGCAGTTGCAAGGCTGGTGTGACCGTCGAGCAGCCAGCGCTGAGCCTCCTCCACTCTCTGCAGGACAGAAAGCAAGAGCCTGGTCCTGCAGAACCGCAGCCCGACTCCTTGGGCTGGGAAATGTCAAGGACTTCTCTGTCTCGCAAGATCGGGGCGTCCTCGAGCTCAGCGTGCGGCTGCACTTCAAGGCCACCAAGGTGCTCAGGCTCAAGGACAAGATCTGCCTGGAGGTGAGGGGCCTGGAGAGGGCTCAGGCCTGTGTTCTTAGGGAGGGAGGCTGGGAGGGAGACGGAGCCTGCCCAGGGCAAAGGGATGAGCCTGCCTCAGATTGCTTCCTGCCTGCACGGCCGAGGCCAGGCTCTGAGCCGCCGGGGCCTCGCACCCAGGGATTATGTTTTGGGAAGCAAGTGTCTACTGCAGTGGTCTTGTAGCTTGAGCTGAATGGGAGGAGTGTGCTGTGGAGGCGGGAGGAGATGTGCCTGATGGGCCCATGGGTGCTGTGATCCCAGCTGCTGCTGCCTCAGCCTGGGTTCTACAGACACGTGGTGCATCCCCGAGCACCTGCGTCACCCCGAGACCCAGCGCTGTGGCCGCCAGCTGTCTCCTAAGGTTTCACAAACGAGTCCCATTGTCTGACTCGATTCTTTCTGGGGTGCCTTGTTGCCACAGGACTTGCCTTTCACGGCCCAGGACGGTGTTCCAGGCAGTAGCATGAGGCACAGGATCTGTTTCCAGCCATGCAGTGGTCGCTTCCACCACGGTGAGCACTTAGTGCTTGCCTCAGCATGTGGGAGTGTGCTAGAGTCCATCTGCCAGGCCTCTCTGCACTGGTATTTGAGCCATTGTCCTTCAGAGCACAGAGACTTCAACCGCTTGGCTTGTTTGAGGGCAGCATATCTTGCATCCATGGACAACCTGTGCAACAGCCCATCTAGAGCTGCATCTCTTCCTTGGTGGCCTGAGGCATCGTGGGCCCCCCGAGCTACAAACATTCACATTTCCATTGCCAGTCCCAACACACCTGGGCCACTGCCATCCTGGCTCCTGTTTGTGCTGATGTTCTTCAGGGGCCTGGTTCCTGGGTACATGGCATCTCGGTGGCACACCATCACAGTCAGCTTCTCCAGGTGGGCAGCGATGCCTGGCCTCAATGAGGCAGCCCAGATGGGGTGGCCCTGGCATTGCCAGTTGTTCTGTCTCCATGGTTGCAGCCACCCCACAGAGCATTTGCCACCAGCCAAGAGTCACTACAAACTATTGGCCATTTTTCTCATTGGGGGATGTCTAAAGCCAGCTGGGAGGCTTCCACCTCTGTCACCTGACTCCAATGCCCCTCTCCTTCTGCAGCTTGTGCCACGTGTCACAGGGGACGCCCCACAGCCACCTTCCAGCTCCGATGCTGTCCCACAGCACAACAGGAGCCATCGGTGAGCGACACACTTTGCTTCTCATCTGCTGAGAGCTTAGTACATGGTGGGGCCTCTTCAGCATCTGCCAGCTCCTTCTCAGGCAGTAGTCCAGAGCTCTTGCCCTCTGGCCAGTTGGTGATCACGTGCAGGATGCTGGGGTGACTGCGGTTTCCTACAGGAGCTCACTGAGTGCTCAACACAACCCCCTCACTCCATGTGGCGTCAGTCGCCTGATGTGTGGAGGAGACCCTCCCTTTGGACACCCAGCCCAGCACTGGCAGTTGGGTGCTGAGAACAGTCCTGCTTCCATGCCAATTCCTTCTGAGGCAGCTCAAACTCCTTCATCTGCTGCCAGTCTCCCCTTCTTGGTGGGAGTGCACCGGGCCTCGGATCCTCTGCATCCCTGACTCAAGAAGCCCAGGGCTCAGCCTCCAGCCTCCCCACGTGCTTCTAGCCAGAGGCTCCAGGTAGGGCCATTCTCTCCAGCTGCAGTGCAGAGCACGTTTGTCACGTCTGGTCCTGTTCAGACTGGCCCAAGGGACACCACCTGAGCAGCCTCTCGTTTAATTTGTTGAAAGCCTTGTCGTTGTTCAGAGCCCCATTTGACATAGTTTTTCTTCCAGGTGACTCGATAGAGAGGATTTACAGCAGCTGGGAATGTGCAGCCTCCAAAAGCCCACAATGCCTAAGAAAGCTTGGGTTTCTTTGTCACCAGTTGGTGGAGACGTGGCTGCAGTTTTGCTGGTGTGAGATGTGCTGACCACCATCCTCGTGACCGAGCTGACGTGTGATAGGATGATTTTGTCAGACTCTCCAGGTAGAACTCCTCATTCTCTAAGAAATCATGGTCCTGAGAAGAAAGGGATGATGGGACAGATATCAGAGTGCAACACAAACGGAGTCACAGCCCGGGGTGTCACTGGGTGAGGAAAGTACCCCGAATCCTACAGAAGCAGCCTGAAAGAGCAGCCCAGCCTGGAGAAAGCCCCAGCAGGGAAGCAGGGGGCTGAAGGGAGGGGACTGGCACATCACAAAGCCAGAGTCCAGCAGAGATGGCTTCTCCCAGTCAGGGATGGTGTGAGGAGAGGGATGAACCATCAGGTCCTGCATGTTATCAATGAACCTGAGACAAGCTGTGAAGGTTCACCCCTCCTTGCTTCTGGCATCACTCTTCTAGGTGTGACAGGTCCTCTAGGTCCTCTTCTGGAAGCCCACCCAGCCCAACAGCTCAGTAATGGTCTGAGGAGACACCCCATGCTGTGGCTGCCGGCCTCAAAGCACGCTTTAGCCAGCCCTGTTCCCATCCAGCCGGTTCCAAGCCCCTTCTCCAGCCCCAGCCTCCTCCCCCTCACCTGCTGGGCCCTGAACTTCAGCAGCAGCAGTGTGGCGTCAATGAGCTCGGTGCCGCTGGCTGTGGCCAGGGTGTCCCTGCCAGCCCCAGGGCTGTGCTGAGGGAGCACCCTGACAGGAGCTGGAGGCTCTGCAACAAGACCCCAGCTCTGTGGTGCCGCTGTTGTCAGGGGAACTGCAGACAGAGACAACAGCATTCCTTTTCCAGCTGCCTGCATGTCCCCACAGCAAGGTCCTCCCCAACCACCCACTGCAAATGGGCTTTAATCCAGCTGCCTCTCCCCTTCTGCCCCCTCTACACCCTCCTGGCACTGCCCTGCCTTCAGAGGACAAGGGGCCAACTCATAGCTGAGGTTTATCATCAGGGGAACTAACTCAGCCCTCAGCAACATGCCAAGCCTCCTGAAAAGTGGAATACAAGCGCAGCTCCCCCCCCAGCATGTCCCTTCCCATTGGCAACAGGCAGAAAGCCTTACACAGTGTGCTGGAGAGGCCGTTCACAGGGGCACCGAGGTCCTGGTCTGCAGTCAGCAGCATCATGGGGTTGTTGGGCAGCTCCTCACATCGCTCTTCTAGCTGTCTCCTCTTCAGAGCCGTGCTCAGCCACTCCTGCCCCATCCCCAGGAGAAAGAGAGAGAGACGCTGTTGGCAAAGGTTGAGGCCCTCAACACGGTGGCTTCAGGCCAAGAAGGAAAGGCGAGGGGGTGTACCTCCTGCAGGTGCTGTTCCTGCTGCCTCAGCTGCTTCAAGCGCTGCTGCATGGCCTGCAGCCTCCTTGGGTGCTCACACTCCCCCCTGCAAGCCTTCTGCAGCACTCGCTGCCCCCTCTTGTCCTTCTGGGATGAGAGCTGCAAGGTAGAGAGGCTGGGGAGGCTGGGGACAGGGTCCCTTGCTGCTATGGGGCAGGGCTCCTTTCTGCATCCCCTCATTTCCCTTCCAGGACAGCACTAGGACTCCTCCTGGCTTGGGGAGGGCTGTGACCCCTCCCAGCTCTGCTGCCAGACTCAGGCAGATGCTGTGCTCACCTTGGCCCTGCTCTGCACCTTCTCTTCCTGCTGCCGGACGCGCTGCGCAGCCACCTTCACCCTCTCCTTCTCCAGCCTCAGCTTCTGCCAGGCCTTATCCTGCAGCTCTCTGGCCTTCTCCAGCTGCTCCTCCTTGGCTTTCAGCTCTGCCAGCTCCTGGGATGGGTACGGGGGAAACCAATGCACTACCTGCCCTGTCCTGTTCACTGTTGTGAGTCTTTCTCAAGTGATGAGAGAGATCTGCCCCCGTTGAGCTTCTCGTGTGTGCCAGTGTGGGGTGCAGAGCAACACCTCCAGGTACTTAAGCAGTGCCCTCATCCATCACCCCTTGGGGACCAGGGCTGGCAGAGCTGGGATTGTACACACACACACACTCCCTTCCCTGGGAAGGACAGAGCCCCTCAACCATGTTGCACACCCTCAAACATGCTCAAAGCAAAACAATTTGTCAGCAGTGGAAATACTCAGGCTGAATGCTTCTTTTCCACTGTGGCAGCTCTGCCACCTTGTCTGTGCCACAGATCCCCTCTGGATAGCCCTAGGAGGGAGCAGAGCTGGCTCTGGCCACGTCCCCATGGTAGGGGGATGTGGAGGAATGGTTAAGGGAGAATGGACATGGACCCCAGGGTATAATGTTAGGCCCGACAGGGCAAGGCAATCTGAGTTCTAGTTATATGAATTTAATGCACAATCAAGACCAGAGTCAGAGCCATGGTTAAAACAGTTGCTGTCACGTAGTCAGCGCAGACAGCAGGCCGCTTTCTGCTCCTTCAAGGTCGGGCTGTTTTCAGCTAACGAGCTAACAGCTCAAGGTGGAAAACAACCATGGAGAAAAACAAGATGGGAAAATGTGAGGGAGCTTGCTTATGGCAGGAACCGCAAGTAGGATGAACATGAGAATGTAATCTATTAGCTGCTGGTTCTGAGCTAGCTTTGAAGCTGTTGGATATATAAGTTAGAGCCTGCTCTCAATAAAGTGAAGATTTCTGCTATCACTCACATGGAGTAGGACTGATTTCTTCCCACCCAGCTGAGAATCGGACCCTGGGTTGATCGCCACATGAAGTAGGCTTGGAGCTGGTTTTTCAGGCTTCGAGTCTGGTTTCAGACTTCGAGTCTGGTTCATTTTTCAGGCTTCGAGCCTGGTTTTTAGGCCAAGAGCGGAAAACTTCGTGGCAGGGGGAGGCTTTGCTTACACCCACCGTGGGGGTTTCCTCTCATGACGGAGGTGGCTGTGCCTGGTCTGGCTGCCCCAACTCCTCACAGGCAGAGGGGAGAGACAGAGGAACCCACGCTTGTGTCAGCATCTAAAGCAGGCTGGTGGAGGCTGCTCCTGGGGCAGCCTGATTCTCACCACCCCAAGGGACATCTCTGTCTGAAACACCTGAAGGAGCGTAGAGCCTGCCCTGTGGGCATGGGAAGGGGCTGCGCTGCAGTACTTTGGCCAGGCTGCTGATGGTGCCCTCTCCCTGGGAACCCATGTGCCCGTGTCCAGTTCCATCCTCACCCTGCTCTGCTGCTGCTGGGCACGAAGTTCAGCCCACTCAGTCGCCAGCTTCTGGTACTCCTCTGAGCACTTCTGCACCACCAACTGCTGCTCCGCCAGAAAAGTGCTCTGCAGAATGTCACAAGAGAGGGAGAGGCAAAGCACTGAGTCCCCTTTGCTGATGGATTTTTCTCCTTCAGCCCATCTCTGCCACCAAACATTAGGCAACACCCAGAAGCTGGTTCAAGCTCCCAGTGCTTGGGGTGAGCCCTGCTTGGAGAGCTCAGCCCCAAGCTTCCAGCTGCCAGGGGACCACTCTGATTGTGAGTCACTGCGCCTGGGGGTGGGATTGAGGGAGCAAAGTGCTGCAGCCCAGAACCCGGCTCCTTCCTCCACCACACAGCGCACTGCAGCCCCGCTCACACTCGGGGCACACGTGAACAGCACCTGGAGCTGTCTGTCCCACCTCACCTTGGCCCTCTCCAGCTCTGCTCGCTCCTTGGAGAGCTGCTGGCTCAGGACTTGCTGCCACTCCTCCAGCGAGCGCTGCAGAGATCCCACTTGGCACTGCTCCGCCAGCGCCCTGCAGCGCTCCTGGGTTTGGACAGGGAGGAGAGACAGGGGCTGTTCCAGGCTCCTGGGACAACACATACCTATCCCAAACCCAGACAGGAGGGCTGACTCGGGCAAAAGAGACAGCCTGGGCTCACCTGCTCCAGCTGCTGACACTGCTCGCTCAGCCTGGCCTCCACTTTAGCAATCACGTCCTGGTGTCGTCTCTGTTCCTCCTCCATGTCCTTCTGCTGCTGCAACATCCTGTCTTGGAGCACTGTGCAGAGGGAGCAGACGAGCCATGAGCAGCACGAGGTGGGAAGCCCTCTCTGCCCACTCACAGCAGAAAACCTGCATGCATTTGTGCTGCTCCCCTTCTGCACACCCCCAGGACCCCACTTCGTAACGGGGACACCCCGAGGTGTTCAGTGGCCGAGGCAGGCCAGGCTTTGCCAGCCTCGGCTCCCAGTCCCTGCCTGACTCAGGGCACCTTCTCCCCATTTCCTGGGTGCCTCCAGAGCCATTCCAGCACTGACAGATGGCTGACAGACGTACCCCTGAGCTGCTGTGCCCACGTGGCCAGCTCCTGGGAGGTGCTGTGGTGCTTGGCCTCCACCTTGTGCCAGAGCTCGTGCAGATCACTGGAGAACTTCTCCATCCGCTCGATGACGCCGTTCAGAGACCTGTGGAGGAGAGCGAGGAGAAAGTCAACCCTGTGGCACACGCTTCACCTCACTGTGATGGAGGGGGAGATGTGGTGGGCCAAAGGCCAGGCAGTCCTGCCCTGCCCCTCTGTGGGTCACAGCAGAGTGGTGGGAAGACAGAGCTGCTGCTTAGCAGAGTACTGACAGAGAGCAAAGTGCTCAGCAGCCCTGCGAGAGGCAGCAGGGGGAAGAGGGGATGGGCTCTGTTGCCACAGCCTGAGGCTGGTTCCGCGGGGAACACCACGGCCAGGGGGCTGGTACCTGGTGTGTGACGTGGCACTGGTCACCGCATCCACCTCCTGATCCTTCAGCCGCTGCAGCCGCCGCAGCTGCTCGTCGTAGTCCTGGCGCAGCTCCTGGATGGACGTCCTGCGGGACACGGGTGAGGAGCCCACCACGGGCTGTCTCAAAGCCGTGCTCCCCGTGACAGGCACTGTGCAAGAGGCCTGGTCATGGAGCTGAGTGGTGCCAGGAGCTGAGCTGGCGTGGTGGGCTGTCACAGGGCACGCCCCTGACAGCCATCCACATTTGGCACGGACCACATGCAGGGCTTAAGGGCTTCTCTACCAAAACCTGGCTTCTCATTGACCCAAACTACGTGCGACACCAGTGGCTCACTGGACTAAGTAAAAAGGTAAAACATTCTCTCTGAAATGGTACCTCCAGCCACATCTCCCTGTGCCAACCTACAAAGCAAATCCCCATTCCAAAAGCCACTGAGCCACCCACAGCCCAGTGCCTCTCGAGCCTCCTTTCACCGCAGCCCCAGGCTGTTCCCTGGTTCCTTTGCCAAGAGCAGGGCTACTAACCCCACGTGTGTGCTGCTCTCACCTCTGCAGCTCTTGCAGCCGCTTCACCTCCAGCGTGTGCTGCTGCTCCAGTGCTGCCAGCTGCTGCTGGTGCTGTGCCCGCAGCTCTGCCTGCGCCTGCTCCGCGTCCTGGCTCTGCGACAGCAGCTGAGCCCTCAGCTGCTCCAGCTCCTGCCGCAGCCTCTCCTCCTGCCGCCCGTGGCTCTCCTCCAACACCTTCATTTGCCACCTGCTCGTAGAGGTCACACCAAGGGAGAAGTGTTGCTCTCGTGGCAATACCTGGAGCTCTCCACCCAAAGTGCACGTGGGGATTCAGATCAGTGTTGCTGTGCACATGGGAAACATTCGGCCTCTCCACAGTCAGAGCCTCAAACCCTCCTGCTGCTGCTCAGTGCATTGCACTGGCTGGGGACATGCTGGCAAAGACTTCCTCCAAACCTGTTCCTCCTCCTCACCACCCACCAGACAGTGTTGGTCAGAGTGGACTCCAACCTTGGTTGTTCACCTGTGGGGCTGCTCTCTGTCCCCACCAGGTCCACTCCGACGTGCCTCTGTGCCTGTCCACCCCAAGGATGGACTGGGGAAGCAGCCCAGCCCTCCCTACCTCAGAGGAGATGGCTGCAGGCAAGGATCTGACAGAGGAGGGGAGCACAGGTAAGAGCCTGGTACCTGTAGGGGCTCTCGAGAAGATCCAGGTTCTTCTGGTGCTGCTGCTGGAGACTCTCCAGCAACAGCCTCTGCTGCGTCCGCTCCACCTCCAGCATCTGGACCTGCCGGGCACCCGGGGAGAAGGTCCTTGTGCTGCTCCAGGGACACAGCTCCCACAGCAGCACTCACTCAGTGGCCATGGCTACTTCTGGACAGAGAGGTTTCTCCTCTCTCCCCTGTCACTCTGATGCCATTGGAGTGGACATGAGCCCTTCTCCTCCCGCTGTGTCACCCGTGGCCCCCTTCCAGCAGGTGACGGGGCTCACCTGGCTCTCCAGCTCTGCCACACGGGCCTGGGCGCTGACCAGAGCTGCCCGGCAGCCTGATGCATCCTCACAGAGCTGGGCAGTGCCATGCCCCGGCCTCCTCTCATGCAGCAAGCCCAGGCCTGAGGACTCTGCCTGTGGGGATGGAGAGGGAAGATCAAGGCCCTTCAGGATCCGTGGCTTTGTGGGGTGGCCATCAGCCCACACAGGAAGGCGTGTGTCTCACCTGCAGCTGTGGGGCAGCCTGGAGACGTGTCCTGGGCGTGGGAACCTGCAGAGACACAGGGCTGCTCTCAGGCAGGTCAAGTCCTGAGGGAACATTCTTCCTAGCCTGGGAGTGGTAATTCATACCCAGCTTACTGAGGCCCTTCCTCTACCCTTCCCCAGCCCAACCCTGTTGCTGGCCTGGCTCCCTTCTGATGCTCAGCAGCCCCTATCCCAGACAAAATGATGTTGGGCTCCTCTTGCTGTGGGGGTAGATTCAAGGAGAAGGCCGGCAGCTCTCGGGGAGACAGCAGCTGTCCTGCCATGAAGGCAGGGCAAGGAGGCCCAGGCAGACGTGAAAAGGGGCTTCGAAGACAAAGCAAGAGCTGCCCTCTCTGCCAAAGGCTCTGATGGCCCTCCAGTGCTCTAGAAACCATCTCCGAGTATCCTCACTACCATGCTGAGGAAGCCAATTCCTCTATCAACTGCAATCTCTGCTGTTAATATGACGTATATGTGCCTGGAGAAGTCTGTACATGCTGCTCAGGCAATGCAGCAGTGTCAACTGCTGTGATTTACAAAGCATCCACAGCACATGTGCTTTGGCCTGATAAATACAACTTGTGGTATCCCAGAGCTCTCCCAACACTTTCCCTCCATGAACCCAGGCTCCCATGGATGCACAGAGCTGGATGACGAGGAGTTGGCAGCAGAGGGCCATCAGCACAAGCCTGATCCTGCACCTCACAGGGCCACAGCAGACCTACCTGAGCAAGTGGGACAGGGCCCTGCACCTCCTGCTCTCCTGGCAATAAGGCTGTAGAGGCTGAAAATGGAACAAGTCTGCCATTCAGACATGGCAACAGCAATCATCCCCTCCCAGAAGGACAAAGGTCTGGCTCTCCTGGGCAGAGTGAGAAGGGTCCTGCTCTGCTCTGGTGGGTGGTGATGGGGACAGAGGGTCAGGCAGGCCTGTCCATTCCTGCACCCCCACAATGCTGGCACTCTGCCCTGCAGAGAAAGGCTGAGGGCAAAGCATGGCTCCTCCTCCATCTCCATCACCTAGGGAGGAGGCTGAATCCTAAAAGAGTTGCTTTCAGTAGGCTCTGAACTGGTGCACAGCTTCAGCCCAGACACAGCACTAGTGGGACCAGCACGTGGGCAGGAAGAGGGAAGGGGGAAGAGAGAAAGGACAGCATGAACTCATGCCCACCAAGAGAAACCAAGTCTTTTGCAGCCCTCTGAAAGTCCAAAGGCAGCCCTGCAGAGTTCAGTGTGCCCCAGCACCGTGTCTCCACCACACCACAAAAGGGGGATGGTGGGATCCTGCAGCGTGGCAAACTGCTCCCACACCGGCTGCTCAAAGCCTGGGCAGCAACTCCATGGCCAAGGGCAATGCTGTGCCTCCTGATTTGTTCTTGTTTTGCAGGGCAGGGGGAGCCTCTCTGCATCCTGCTGCCCAAGCTGCACAATCCCAGGAAACGCACCCAGGGCGCTGGTGTCTCCGGAGGGATCCTCCTTCTCAGCCTCCGACGCCTGAGCTGAGGCTCCTTTCGTGGTGCTGAGCCAGGGCACCGGCTGCCTGCAGGGGCAGAGACACAAGTGATGCACAGCAGGGAGAGGCACACAGATATTGCTCTGCTTGCCATTGAAGTTGAAAGCTTGGCTTTCCTAGTGCTCCAACACACAAGAACCCAACCCACATGCCGAGCTGCCCTCCCTCCTAGCTACAGAGGTCTCAGGCCCAAAGGGATCGCTGCTGGCTCCCAGCCCCCCCCACTCCCCCACTGCACACACGCAGCTGCTTTCTGCAGGACATCTGTCCCACGGAGGGTGCCCGAGAGCTGACAGAGGCCTTACCCAGAGCTGTCTGCACTGGCTGTGTCCTGCAGGGCAGCTGCCTGCTGTGGGGCTCCTGTGGAGGCGGCTGGATGACTGCAGGCAGAAACACCAGATGTGGAAGAGCTCAGGGAAGGCAAGATCCTGTCCCCAACACCAATTCCTGCCTTGCAGCTGAAAGCCTCTGTCTCAAAACCTCCATCACTGCTGTTCCTACTCGTTTCATCCCCCCTCACCCCGGACAGCAGCAGCCCCAGCTAACACAGCCCTGCACATCACACACGGCTCTCTGCAATTCCCTTCTGCGCCTCATTCCAACGGCACAAGGCTCAACCTGTGCCGGTGGAAACTCAGCAGGAGGAGGCGGTGTGTCTGGAACTAGGAGGAACGAAGGGGAATGCAAACAGTAACAAGGAACACAGCGTGTGATGTGGGGCTGTGCTCATCCAGGACAGCTCTGCAAGACCTGGGACAGCGGGTGCGATTCTGGCCACAACAGCAAGGTGAGCCTGGAGGGCTGCAGGCTGGATCAAGTAGGAGAAAGCCCTGCGCTAATACTCCACCCCAAGACAAACTAGCGCTTACAACTAATGGCCTCAATCTGAGACGAGGCTTTGGGAGAGGTGCTGCTGGAGCAGCTACACGTGGAGCAAACGGGAGCAGCGTGGCCATCAACTGTGCCTTTACCTGACAGCAGGACGGGGATGCAGCCTTTCCCCTGGGGCCTCCGAGGCCTCGGCATTCCTCTCCTGGGCCTTGGCCTGCGCTTGGGCTTTCTTGCGAGCCAAGGCAGCGATCAGCCAGTCCTCCTCCTCCAGCGGGGCCGCTTTAGCTGCCGCCTCCTCTGCAGCCGGGACGTGGCTGGCGGGGCCAGGCCGTGCGGCCGGGGCAGGGCTGGGGCGGCTCACGGCAGGGCTGCCCTTCGCTGCAGGCAGCGGCTCCCACTCACACCAATCCTCATCCTTCCAGCCCAGCCAGTCGGCTCCAGCCGCCCTGCCCCGCACCGTGCGCCTGCTGCCTGCAGGAGCAGCTTTGGGGTGCAGCTCTGCTTTCACTTGGCTGCTCGTGTCGCTGGAAAACCTGCCGCAAGGAGAAGCAGTTCCATCTGTGCCCGAGGGGCCCTGGGAACCCTGCCCCTGGGAGGGAGCCCTGCCTGCAAGGGGACCCCAGGGCCCCTGCCTGCCCTGCCGCAGGGGCAGTGTGCCTGGAGCTAGGGACACACACGCAGCACCACACCTGACAGACCGCCTCCTCGCCACTGGGCTCTTGGGTGTGGAGGCCACCGAGGACTCGTACTCGCCAGACACATCATCTTTCCTCTTCCAGTCCTCTTCCTTCTCTGTTCAAACAAGCAGCCTTGAGTCAATGCCCAGAGGAGCAACTGGGTGCAAAGATGCCAGCCCCCCCGCTCCTCTGCAGCTACATGTGACGCCACACATTCCTCCCCACAGCCTTGTGGCTGGCATATCTCTAATGCAACCCCTTTGGCTCTCCTTCCACTTTTTGTTCCCAGATGAAGACATCCCCTGCTCATTCCCAATCAAGTTGTGAAGACAAAAGTAAAATCTCCCTCTAACCTTTCTCAGGAGCTAACAGCTTCCCTGGGGCTTTAGCTCGTCCTTCTCCCAAGGATCCCCATTCCTCAGGACCTTTCACTGTTGTCTTCTCTGCTGCAGAACTGGGCTTTGATATGCCCAGGAGATCAGCTTCCAAGTCATCCATATCCTGGGAAGCAAGGGGACAAGGATGGGAGCAGGGTGAGCACTGCTGGAGGCCACGGCTGGAGGCACGGTATGGGGAGAGGGAGGCATTTCCACACTCACCTTCAGGTTCTGCAGCAGATTCTCCGCGTCTGTGGCAGAGGTCCTGGGTCCCTGTGTGCCAGGGAGGGGAGAGATCAGAGATGAGCAGACTTTGGAAACTTCTCCCCCCTCACTCCAGCCTCTGCTTTTCCTCGGTTTATGAGAAAGAAGAGCACATGAGCACCTTTGGGTGCCCTTCTCACTCAAAACCTCCCTGTGCCTTGCTTCTGTTGCTCAGATTCTGCTGCCTCAGGGACAAGCATCAGGAAAACTCAAAGGCATTGATTTGGGCAAGCGTTCTTCTTACAACACTTTCCCTGAAGTGCACCCAGGAAGGCTGCAGCAGCACATAATTCCTGGCACCTGGAAGCCTTTCTCCCCCCATCCACTCACTCCCCTGTTCTATCTTCCCCACTCCACAGGGATGCCACAGAGGGGTTACCTCTTCAGACACATTGCACAGTCCATCTCCCATATCCCACTACTGACTTGGACACGGGGAGATCAGGGGCAATCTTAGCCCAGCCCAGTCCCAGCCCTTGACACACTTGGGCTCTCTCCTGAAATATGGACTCACCCCTGCAGCTTTGCTGTCCTCTGCAGAGAGCTTGTTGAAGAAATCATCCCCTAGAACAGAGCTGTGACACAAATCTGAGTGTTAGCAGCACCACACGTGAGCTCAGCAAGAGTGTCCTAAGGACAGTCAGGCCAAGCAGTGGGAAATGGAGAGAGCACACGGCCACACCACAGCAGCCACATCACAAAACATACAACGAGGCTCAAATAGCACTGGGATAAAAGACTGCAGTGCTGGCACTACTGCATTTAAGCAAGGAGCCGTTCAAAGGGAGATTTACAGCAGATGTAGCGGGTTGGCGGCACCCAGCTCTTGCTGCACAGCTTCAGGTGCTGGGCTCCCAGGGCTCCACCCCAAGACAAACTAGCGCTTACAACTAATGGCCTCAATCTGAGACGAGGCTTTGGGAGAGGTGCTGCTGGAGCAGCTACACGTGGAGCAAACGGGAGCAGCGTGGCCATCAACTGTGCCTTTACCTGACAGCAGGACGGGGATGCAGCCTTTCCCCTGGGGCCTCCGAGGCCTCGGCATTCCTCTCCTGGGCCTTGGCCTGCGCTTGGGCTTTCTTGCGAGCCAAGGCAGCGATCAGCCAGTCCTCCTCCTCCAGTGGGGCCGCTTTAGCTGCCGCCTCCTCTGCAGCCGGGACGTGGCTGGCGGGGCCAGGCCGTGCGGCCGGGGCAGGGCTGGGGCGGCTCACGGCAGGGCTGCCCTTCGCTGCAGGCAGCGGCTCCCACTCACACCAATCCTCATCCTTCCAGCCCAGCCAGTCGGCTCCAGCCGCCCTGCCCCGCACCGTGCGCCTGCTGCCTGCAGGAGCAGCTTTGGGGTGCAGCTCTGCTTTCACTTGGCTGCTCATGTCGCTGGAAAACCTGCCGCAAGGAGAAGCAGTTCCATCTGTGCCCGAGGGGCCCTGGGAACCCTGCCCCTGGGAGGGAGCCCTGCCTGCAAGGGGACCCCAGGGCCCCTGCCTGCCCTGTCGCAGGGGCAGTGTGCCTGGAGCTAGGGACACACACGCAGCACCACACCTGACAGATCGCCTCCTCGCCACTGGGCTCTTGGGTGTGGAGGCCACCGAGGACTCGTACTCGCCAGACACATCATCTTTCCTCTTCCAGTCCTCTTCCTTCTCTGTTCAAACAAGCAGCCTTGAGTCAATGCCCAGAGGAGCAACTGGGTGCAAAGACGCCAGCCCCCCTGCTCCTCTGCAGCTACATGTGACGCCACACATTCCTCCCCACAGCCTTGTGGCTGGCATACCTCTAATGCAACCCCTTTGGCTCTCCTTCCACTTTTTGTTCCCAGATGAAGACATCCCCTGCTCATTCCCAATCAAGTTGTGAAGACAAAAGTAAAATCTCCCTCTAACCTTTCTCAGGAGCTAACAGCTTCCCTGGGGCTTTAGCTCGTCCTTCTCCCAAGGATCCCCATTCCTCAGGACCTTTCACTGTTGTCTTCTCTGCTGCAGAACTGGGCTTTGATATGCCCAGGAGATCAGCTTCCAGGTCATCCATATCCTGGGAAGCAAGGGGACAAGGATGGGAGCAGGGTGAGCACTGCTGGAGGCACGGCTGGAGGCACGGTGTGGGGAGAGGGAGGCATTTCCACACTCACCTTCAGGTTCTGCAGCAGATTCTCCGCGTCTGTGGCAGAGGCCCTGGGTCCCTGTGTGCCAGGGAGGGGAGAGATCAGAGATGAGCAGACTTTGGAAACTTCCCCCCCCTCACTCCAGCCTCTGCTTTTCCTCGGTTTATGAGAAAGAAGAGCACATGAGCACCTTTGGGTGCCCTTCTCACTCAAAACCTCCCTGTGCCTTGCTTCTGTTGCTCAGATTCTGCTGCCTCAGGGACAAGCATCAGGAAAATTCAAAGGCATTGATTTGGGCAAGTGTTCTTCTTACAACACTTTCCCTGAAGTGCACCCAGGAAGGCTGCAGCAGCACATAATTCCTGGCACCTGGAAGCCTTTCTCCCCCCATCCACCCACTCCCCTGTCCCATCTTCCCCACTCCACAGGGATGCCACAGAGGGGTTACCTCTTCAGACACATTGCACAGTCCATCTCCCATATCCCACTACTGACTTGGACACGGGGAGATCAGGGGCAATCTTAGCCCAGCCCAGTCCCAGCCCTTGACACACTTGGGCTCTCTCCTGAAATATGGACTCACCCCTGCAGCTTTGCTGTCCTCTGCAGAGAGCTTGTTGAAGAAATCATCCCCTAGAACAGAGCTGTGACACAAGCCTGAGTGTTAGCAGCACCACACGTGAGCTCAGCAAGAGTGTCCTAAGGACAGTCAGGCCAGGCAGTGGGAAATGGAGAGAGCACACGGCCACACCACAGCAGCCACATCACAAAACATACAACGAGGCTCAAATAGCACTGGGATAAAAGACTGCAGTGCTGGCACTACTGCATTTAAGCAAGGAGCCGTTCAAAGGGAGATTTACAGCAGATGTAGCGGGTTGGCGGCACCCAGCTCTTGCTGCACAGCTTCAGGTGCTGGGCTCCCAGGGCTCCACCCCAAGACAAACTAGCGCTTACAACTAATGGCCTCAATCTGAGACGAGGCTTTGGGAGAGGTGCTGCTGGAGCAGCTACACGTGGAGCAAACGGGAGCAGCGTGGCCATCAACTGTGCCTTTACCTGACAGCAGGACGGGGATGCAGCCTTTCCCCTGGGGCCTCCGAGGCCTCGGCATTCCTCTCCTGGGCCTTGGCCTGCGCTTGGGCTTTCTTGCGAGCCAAGGCAGCGATCAGCCAGTCCTCCTCCTCCAGCGGGGCCGCTTTAGCTGCCGCCTCCTCTGCAGCCGGGACGTGGCTGGCGGGGCCAGGCCGTGCGGCCGGGGCAGGGCTGGGGCGGCTCACGGCGGGGCTGCCCTTCGCTGCAGGCAGCGGCTCCCACTCACACCAATCCTCATCCTTCCAGTCCAGCCAGTCGGCTCCAGCCGCCCTGCCCCGCACCGTGCACCTGCTGCCTGCAGGAGCAGCTTTGGGGTGCAGCTCTGCTTTCACTTGGCTGCTCATGTCGCTGGAAAACCTGCCGCAAGGAGAAGCAGTTCCATCTGTGCCCGAGGGGCCCTGGGAACCCTGCCCCTGGGAGGGAGCCCTGCCTGCAAGGGGACCCCAGGGCCCCTGCCTGCCCTGCCGCAGGGGCAGATCTACAGACAGGGACAGGAAAGCACACGAGTGTACGTGCCTCTCAGACTTTCCCTGGGTGTTTTAGCCCACAGAGAAAGAGAATTTCCCTCATTAGAATATCAAGCAGGTCTCACCTGGACTTCCCCAAAACATATTTAAGCCACAGGCAGCTTTCTCCTGAACAGCCCATGAGCAACACTCCTCCTACCCACACTGTCTGGGAAACAGCATATGAAACCAGGGGCATCACAGAGATATTGGCAACTTCAGAAACACCAGTGGGCACAGCCTCTCCTGACTGACAGCTGGGCAAAAGCCTCCAGCCCTTGGCATCACTTATGCCTCCAAACAGAGGTACCAGAGGTTGCTCTTATGGCCAGTGACACTTCCCTGCAACTGATCTCCCTCTCCTGCTCAGGGCCCCTCTGCAGCCTGCCAGCCTGGCTCCAAGGCACTCCAAACAAAGTTTCAGCTGAGTCTTCAAAACCACCCCACACTCCCCAAAGCAGTCTCGAGCTCCTGCAGTGGTTTGCATGGTAAACATCACACTGACACTAAGCTCTGCAAAATACCCTGAGAGGCAGCAAGTGCCACCCGCACTGTCCCACGAGTGCTGACCCAAGCAGAGCCCATGGGGCTCCCGCTCTGCCCAAAGCCTGGTGATCACCTGGGGGAGGAGGCAAGCAGAAGAGGAAGGAGGGAAGAAAACCTCATCTCCTTGGGTCTGGAGCACCCAGGGGATCCCAAATAAGTGGGACAACAGAGCAACACAAGGAGGGAATGAACAATTCTAAAGACTGCAAAGGAGCAATGCTCAGTGTCACTGCTCACTGCCTGCAGCCTAATGCTCAGCCCAGTGCCCAGCCCCATGTCCAGCCCAGTACCCAGCCCAGTGCTCACCTGATGCTGACTCGAGCTCAGACGGAGATCAGATGAGCCTCAGATGATCCTTGGCCTGGAGCTCAGACGGACCTCAGCCCGGAGCTCAGAGAGAGCTCAGACAGACCTCAGCCCGGAGCTTAGAGGGACCTCAGCCCGGAGCTCAGCCCAGAGCTCAGACGGACCTCAGCCCGGAGCTCAGAGAGAGTTCAGACAGACCTCAGCCCAGAGCTTAGGGGGAGCTCAGGGGGAGCTCAGACGGACCTCAGCCCGGAGCTCAGCCCAGAGCTCAGAGAGAGCTCAGCCAGACCTCAGCCTGGAGCTCAGAGAGACCTCAGCCCGGAGCTCAGACGGACCTCAGCCCGGAGCTCAGACGGACCTCAGCCCGGAGCTCAGAGGGACCTCAGCCCGGAGCTCAGCCCAGAGCTCAGACGGACCTCAGCCCGGAGCTCAGACGGACCTCAGCCCGGAGCTCAGAGAGAGCTCAGACAGACCTCAGCCCGGAGCTCAGACGGACCTCAGCCCCGAGCTCAGAGAGAGCTCAGCCCGGAGCTCAGGGGGACCTCAGCCCGGAGCTCAGACGGACCTCAGCCCGGAGCTCAGGGGGACCTCAGAGGGACCTCAGCCCGGAGCTCAGAGAGAGCTCAGACGGACCTCAGCCCGGAGCTCAGGGGGAGCTCAGAGGGACCTCAGCCCGGAGCTCAGGGGGAGCTCAGAGGGACCTCAGCCCGAAGCTCAGCCGCAGTTCAGTCAAAGCTCAGCCGCAGCTCGCCGGCAGCTCAGACGAAGCTCGGCCGGGACTCACCCGCCGCTTCCCTGCCAACAGCTCCAACGGCCGTTCCCGCGCGCCCGGGCGCCAGCGTGTGACGTCACCGCGACGCCGGGCGGGCTGGCTCCGCCCCCTTGCGGCGGCTGGGCCGAGTTAACCCCATCGCCGCCAAACCCAAGCCACGCTCCCACCTTTGTCCCGCACCAGCTGCGGCTGCCCGCTTCACACCGCTGCTTACGCCCGCTTCCCTGCCACTGAGATCTAGGCACACAGATACGCACAGACACCGTCCCCTCAGGCCGTGGCCAGCCCTGTGCCCTGGCTGCTGGGTTGATTTAGCCCATGGCTTCAGGGCTCCATCTGTCACAGCCGTCTCTCAGGTTTCTGCTCCGATGACATCAACCCGCTGCTTCGGTTCCTCTGCCCTCAGCTCGCTGCATCTCCTGCATCGGGTCACCCCTTTCTGAAGAGCGCACTCGGGGCAAAGGATGCCCAGAAACACACGAGGCAGAACAGCAGAGTCACGGGAACACCAAGACAGGAGGCGCTTGTTGAATCGGAGCCACACGGCCACAACTGGACACCCTCAGAGATCAATTGCTCTTGCACCAGCACCTCCTGCTCCCACGAGGGGGGCAAGGATACAAGGATGAAGCCAGTGAGCACGGCCCCTCCTGACTGACAGCTGGGCAAACGCCTCCAGTCCCTGGCATCACTTAGGCCTCCAAACAGAGGCGCCGGAACATCCCAGTTGGCTTTCCCAGGCCTGCCTTCGTAGCTTATCACACCACGGCAGTGTCCCAGCCTTCCCCTGCTCCAACAAGGCCGTTTACAGATTCTGCCGGCCTCCACGTCAGGATGCAGAGGCATCTGACACTGCTGATCACAGCCACGCCAAGCTCCTCCCTGCAGGGAGAGGAGAGTTCCCGATCTGCTCTTATGGCCAGCGACTTCCCTGCAACACGTTTCCCTCAGGGCCCCTCTGCAGCCTGCCAGGCTGGCTCCGACCTCTCCACTGCTCTCTTCTATATCCTGTGGCTGGAACATGAGCACCAGAGCTGAGGTGAGCTTCTCCTCCTGCAGCACCCTGGTAGCCAGCTATCTCCCCACATCACCCTCGAGTCTGGGACTTTTATGACAGAAATAGAAAAGGAAGTCACAGGTTCCTAGAATAGTAGAGGCTGGAAGGGCCCTGCAGAGCTGCTCCAGCCCCAGCCCCTGCTAAAGCAGGTTCCCCTGGCTCAGGGGGCACAGGAACGTGTCCAGGTGCGGTTGGAAACCTCCCGAGAAGGAGCCTCCACACCCTCCCTGGGCAGCCTGGGCCAGGGCTCCCTCCCCTCAGCACCAAAGGAGTTTCTGCTCCTGTGCCAGTGGAACTTGCTGTGTTCCAGCTTGTACCCATTGCCCCTTGTCCTGTCACTGGGCACTACAGAAAAAAGTGTTGCCCCATTCTCCTGACATCCACCTTTGAAATACTTGTGAGTGTTGATGAGGTGCCCCCTCAGCCTTCCCTTCTCCAGACTGAACAGTCCCAGGTCCCGCTGCCTTTCGTCCTCACACACGTGTTCCATCCCCTCAGCATCTTGGGAGCCCTGCATTGGCCTCTCTCCAGCAGTTCCCTCTCTCTCTTGAGCCGGGGAGCTCAGAAGTGGACACAGGGCTCCAAATGAGGCCTTACCAGGGCAGAGGAGAGGAGGAGGAGACCCTCCCTCGACCATCCTTCCTCTTCTCAAGGCATCAGATTTTGCTTATACCTTGAATCTCTTCTTTCCTTGCCCACACCAGCCATGGATCACAAGATCTTGCTTTGCCAGGAAGGATCCCTGCAATCAGCAACTCTGCCTGTACCCTTTACCCCCACCAAGAGCAGTGGCACAAAGGCCCAACTTTCCCTAGTACTCACCAGAGGGGATCTTTCCCTCCCAAACACAGTGACAGAAACAACAGTGTCCTGCTCTCCCACCGCTTGGGCTTCCAGAGCAACCGGCACCTGCACTCAGCTATGAGCAGGGCCAATCTCACATGGCTTGGGGCTGGAGAACCACACAGCAAACCCTCAGGAGAAAGCAGAAAGGCAGGAAATAACCCCGACACAAGACTCTGCAGCCCTAGGGGGTCTAAAATCTGCTGCCTCCACTCCTGTTGCTGGCAGCTTCCTTGCAGCAGCTCTTCACTGTCCTCTAAGTTCTCCTGTACCTCAAAGGCTAGAGAAGATAAACTGCTTCCCAAGGTTTCCCTTCAGGTAGATTCCTGTTCCCAGCACAAGGTCTTATCCAAATCACTTGCAATGGGGGATGCTGAGACAATGCAGAATGTGTTTGCTCCCCAAAGAGCATGAAATGGAGCATGTTTGTCGCTGTCAAACATGGTTAATACAGCTATAAATCACCTTTCACTTTGTGTGAAGTCACCTGTAAAGGATGGGCAAACCCTGAGGCTAAGCACCACGGGGCCCTGTCCCAGAGCTCTCTGATGGGCACTTTTGCCCCAAGGGGCTTGCAAAGACGGTCCTCCCAACAGTCCCAGCAAGATGTGAGCTCTGGGGGAGCTTTCCCACCATCAACCAGTGCTCACCTGGGCTCAAGGAACACAAGACTCCAGTGTCTCACAAAAGCTGGCTCCTTCCTCTCTGCATCCCTCTTGTCATCAAACTGACACCCACTGCAGCACAACGGGATCCAATCTGCCTGCAGCACGAGCGACTTCTGGCACAAGGCTGAGACTGCTCAAGAGAACCAGAAGGAAGCAGAGAAACCTGAGTCCACCTTCCACAGCAAGGACCATTTTCCCCTTTCTAAGGCCTTGCCTTTACTTTTCCCTCACCAGTCCTGCCATCAGCCCTTTTCTCATGTGGCACAAGCTTTTGTCAGCTGAACCACACACCAGCTCTCAGCAGGCTCCTCGCTGTGTCCAGTGCTGCACTTTGGTCACAGCCCAGCCCAAGCCCACCACTGGCAGGAAGGAGGAGAGGTGGCCCTTTGGAAACTGGCTACAGCTCAAGCACCAAAACCCAGGCCAATAACAAATATCATGATGTTCCCTTTAGCAAAAGGCTCAGGGCCGTGCCTGAGTGTTGAGCACAACATGGGCTGCTCTCCCAGCCCTGCTGCCCTCCTGGCTCGCTGGCCACAACTGGCTCTGGTTTGGAGCTGGAGGCAGAACCCTGCACAGGCAGCTCGGCGCTGGGGGCATGAGGAGAGGGGCTCAGCTGTGAGGAAAGTGCTGGTACCTGGCAGTGATGGGCAGCTCACACACCTCCTCACCAACACCATCCACGTCCAGCGCCAGCGCCAGCGCCAGCTCGTACGTCCTTACTGTGGTGGAACACAGGGAGACCTGGAGGGAGAGGAGAGAAGAGCATTAAAAGCTTCATCACTCCTAGAAGCCATTGTCCTCTGTTGGTCTGTGCACAGAGCACAGCCTCTGGGAGCAATGAGAGTCTTTTGACAAGATCTGGTCTGTTAAATACACCTTGCAGGGATCAGGGCATCTGTAAGCTAAATCCAAGCACCTTTAGACTCATGCTCTACTCAGCACAGCCTTAGAATTAATTTCTAAGTCCCCACTACAACAGCATCAATCCAGAGGGAACCTGCTGACTTCAACAGAAGGTGTTCAGCTTTACCAGGGGAAAGCTGAGGGCAAAACATGGCCCAGCAGATGCTGTGCCAGAGCTTTTCCAGTCCCCACTGGAGATCACCACATGGAGTACAACTCCTTCTGCTCCACAGGAGAGGAAGAATAGGACAGGGAGGAAGAGCAAACAGCTTTAGGCAATGACATGTCTCTTTTTAACAGCTCTTTCCTCACTCTTCCTCTGCCTACTTTCAATCAAAGACATTGCTCTAAGCAGCTCCCAAATGGCTTCTGTGCTTCACCATATGGTTCGTGATCATCATTGATCTTGGAAACAAAGCAGTGCTCCTTCAGAAAAGTCCCAGGATAACCCAGCTAACAAAAGCCTAACACTAGGGCAGATCTCTCACCGCATTCTGCTCAGAGCTGCCAGCCCTAAAGCCCTCTCATGCATCAGTGAAGTTTCAGCTCCACCTGCCCAAGCACGTCTGGCTCTCCCCATAGCTGGAGAGCCAGGGATCCCTGGGGGAAGATGGTCCCTCTACGAGGCCTGATGGAGAACTCGGTTGGCTTGACATGGCCTTGGGCTCCTTTTCTACAGGATGGGTGAATGTTGTCTGAGATCTGAACAAGACTGGAAGTGCTGGGCTCTCCTGAGCCATCCCTGGGAATGCAGAGGCTGAAGGTCACGGGCACCGAGGAGATGTTGGTGAGGCGACACACCAAGGTGCGAGGGCAGCCTGGGGAAAGGACACCAGCATGCATTTGTGCACAACTTATGCTGTGACTCCCGCTGTGAACACCCTGACACGACAAAACTGGGCTTGGAGTTTAACTACAGCCTCTGAATTACAGCTCACTGAGAAGCTGAGCAAGGATCTGATGGTCAAAATTCCCTTTCACACTGACCACAGACATAGCTGCTTTGGAAATGCCCCACTCTTAACAGTGCTGAGCATCAGAAGTTTCTCTCCAATTGAGAGGAGCTCTCTTACCTGCCCCTAAAGCAACACCAATTATTTCTCACTTAGAAGTATGCACCCAGACAGAGCATTCATTCTGAAAGTGCAATCCACAAAATCAGCAGGCACCGTGTCTCACATCACCTGACACACAGGGACAGCACAGCCACGCTGCACACTGGCTCTGCTCACTGCCCACAAAGCTTCACATCACTAGAGCTTTGACACTTGCTCTTCAGAATGGGAAAGCAAGGAGACAACTACACCAGGTGGGGATGTTCTGCAGAGAGAGGACATCAGCCCACAGGCTGCGCTGGAGTGGACATCTGGCTTGGCTGGCCAGCTCTGCCAGGAGCCATCTCCCATGGGCTGCTCACTCAGCGTTGTGTGGGGGCAGATTTCTTCAAAAGGAACTGCAGCAGTGGCAGAGGGGTGATGTGGGGAGGGGAGGAAGTGGCTCAGGAGAGACCATGAGTTTTCTGTCCACCAGCAGTATGAAAATGATTTCACTTTTAAACTGCAGATCATCTCAGTACAAAGCCTTTTGTGAGACTGAGATGGAGACCCAGGGCCTGCAGCTCAATGGAGATGCTCGGGGTGCTCAGTCACTGGTTCTGCCGCAGAGCTTCTGGGGAGGAAGGAGAAGGAGCCCACGTCTCTTAAGAACATCAGTGCCTGGTGCAGAGCTGTGCCTTGGGCACATTACCTGGCCAGTGACAACGAGGAGGCCTCACGGCACTAATTAATATCTCACACCAAAGGTCAGGGAGGGAAATGCTGTGGTTGCCTTTCAGCAGGAACATCTGCCCACAGCTCTACAGGCTGGTGGGTGGCTTCAACTCCCTTCTCCTGCAGTCCTGAGCCCTTCTGGGACAAACCTTTCCCAGGCCCAGAATGACTTTCCCAGTCATTCTGCTGCCAAGGACTGGCAGGGTAGGGATGCACAGGTTGTGAGGGACACCCAAACCCACTGACTTTCTGTTCCTTGGGTCCTGTTTGATCCCGTGATGGCAAAGCTCTGCTGAAGCAGCCACCAGCCCTGGGTTGAACAGTCTGAGGCTGTTCTGGAGGAACACACAAGTGACACAGGAGCTTGCAGTCAAGGGCTCCATTTTGGGAACACACAGAGCCCTCAAGTTGTGGGGCCAAGCCCAGGGCACACTCACCAAAGGAGACATCACAGGGGTGTCAAGGGGAGGGAAGGTACATTGAAATGAAACGTGGGTCTGATGACACGGCCCCTGTGTGGACAAAGACAGAGGAGGCATTGCAAAGGGTTCAGCCCATGAGCAGACCCCAGCATCCTGCAGCAGACCTATGTTCATCTGCTGTCCCATTTCCTGACCAAAGAACACCAAAGAAAACACCAAAGAAATAAGCACCCAGGACTTGCTAAGGTTGGCTTCCAAGCAAAGAGAGAATCATCACCTGTGGTTTGGGCATCTGCGACTGCCCAGTTAAAAAGCACCAGCCTTCAGGAGTTTCCATTCAATGCTGAGTTTTCATCCTTGGAGCTGAATTTGTTCCCAAGAATGTCAGGCAGCAAATCCCTACTGCTGCTGAAGTTCCCTCTCCAAGAACCAACTCCCAAGACTTCAACTTCCCAGGCTTCACCTGCCAAGCCCTAACAGCTTCCTCGGGAGGGAGCAAAGGGAGCAGACATGCTTTCCGGCACAGCACTTGCCAGGAGGCCATGGGAAACTCCCTCCAAACCAGCCACGACTGGAGACCACCCTGGGAAAGGACGAGCCTCACCAGGCCCGTGGGGAAATGACTGCCACTTCTGCTGAAGGCACTGTATCTGTGCCCAAGCCAGTTAAAACCTGGATGACTGCTTAGAAGGCTCAGACAAGGAGCCAGCCCGGAGCTCTGTGTACCACAGCTGAGAACAATACAGCCTGCAGGAAAACGGGGGGAAAGGCAGCAGTTTTGGCAACCACTGTGCTTTACAGTAGCGTGAAAGAATGCCCTTGTGAAGGGACATCAGGGTCCTTGCAGAGCAGGAAGGACAACATAAAGTGGGAGAGGTACCCCTTGTGTTCCAGCAGCCAGCTCACCTCCATTCAAAACAACTGGGAGAAATCCCAGGGCCCAAAACCTCTGCAAGAGGGAGGCTCAACTTGACCTGGGGAGTGGACATCTCAAAGGCATCTGAGAAGAAACAGCTGGAGTTGTGGGGCTGAAGAAAGAGAGATAAGGGTTGGATGGAGATCCCTGAAACCAAGACAAGATGGAAAGGCAGGAGTCAACTCAGAGAAGAGTGGGATGCAACAGGAATTGTTGCTGAGGGACAGCTGCTCAAGAGCAGATGGTACATCACACAGGCAGCTCAGCAGCCACCATCCAGGAAGAGAGGAGTTACAGGGAGGAGGAAGACGGACTAGAAAGGAACATCAATTCAAGAAAGGAACATCAAGAGATCATTTCCCAATCAGATTCTCCCAATCTGATGAAGTGTACTTCTGCCAAATCATGTATTATCATCTGTTATAACATTTCCAACTTCTACAACAAATTAGTAGCTTCTACTCACTGTAGCAGCCATTCTGGCTCTTGTTTATGCCTCAGCAAAGTAGAGGTGAGTTACCACAATTAAAGCAAGGAAGTAAGATTCTGTCAAGTCTCTCTTAGAGCGCTTTCTAACTCGGCTCTTTCCTCACTTCTGTCTTTTCCCACCAGCTTGCTCTTGGTACAGGCCTCATTCAAGCAAATCTCTCCCCTTCTGAAATTCACAAGGTCTCAATCTTCCTCTTCACAGTGGAACAAGGTTGCTGCATTCTTCACCAGAAGGTGAAGAATGGGAAAATCCCTCTCATCTTTCGTGGGAAATCTCAAAATAATTGCCTTTTTTAGGTAAAGGTGCAGAGCTTCAGTAGCACTTTCCTCTGGTGTACACTGGTTCTCCAAAGGCAAAGCAGGGAGACACGGTGCCTTAGAACTTAATTAAGCTCAGCAGGAGCCTCAAGTGGCACCTAAATGCCTCTCACTGCTTCAGCTAAATACTCTGCAGAGATAGACCTGGGAGTGCTGGCTGGTAATAAATTGAACATGAGTCAGCAACGTGCCCTCGTGGGCAAGAAGCCAATGGCAGCCTGGGGGCATCAAGCAGAGTGTGGGCAGCAGGTCAAAGGAGGTTCTGCTCCCCCTCTGCTCTGAAGTCCTGTGTCCAGTTCTGGGCTCCTCAGCTCCAGGGAACTTCTGTAGAGAGGCCAGTACAGGGACACCAAGATGATCAGGGAACTGGAGCATCTTCCTCATGAGGAAAGGCTGCAGGACCTGGGGCTGTTCAGTCTGGAGAAGAGACTGAGGGGAGACCTTATTAACATTTACAATTATCTAAAGGATGGGTGTCAGGGGGTTGGGACATCCCTTTTCTCTGTTGTAGCTAGCAACAGGACAAGGGGTGATGGGATGAAGCTACAACACAAAAAGTTCCATTTAAACAAAAGAAAAAACTCTTACTGAGAGGTGAGGGAGCCCTGGCCCAGGCTGCCCAGGGAGGGTGTGGAGGCTCCATCCTTGGAGGGCTTCAAGACCCCCTTGGACACGTTCCTGTGTGACCTGATCTAGGTGGGAGCTGCTTCTGCAGGGGGTTGGACTGGATGATCTCTAAAGGCCCCTTCCAACCCCACCATTCTGTGATTTTATTCTATGATTCCATGAAATCTCTGAACTCTGGTACCTGGTTCAGGCATGAAAGGTGTCCCACCTGGGAAGCCTGCTTCCCTTTTCCTTGCAGGTGCTATTTAGAGCACACACAGTTGCTTTTTGAAAGCAAAACCATCACAAAAAAACCCAAAGAAACAGCTGGGTGATTTCCCTTCCCCAGGGCTGGCCACTGGACAAGGTGCTGGTCAGCAGCACTCTCAGGGTGCAGGGCTGGGCCCAGGACAGGCCTGCTGCAGGCACCACACTTCTGGAAGCTCCTGCTAATGCAGCTCCTGGGCAGTGCTCAGGGAATGAGGGCACTTGTCCATAATTGCTAGTTTTGGTCTCTCTCCATGAGCTCGTCTGGCTCCCTGCTCTCATCCGTTACTTCCTCCCTCTCTGTCTTCAGCCCATCACTGTTTTTTCTTTCTCTTCCTCTGTAGGACTCCTTATCTGTGTTTTCTAACCCCTCCCTGTCTGTCCTACATTCTGTTGCTATTTTTCCTTTCTCCTCTCCTGCTCCCTGTCCTTTGCCTTTTTCTATCACCATGTTGTGTTTCCTGGCCTTATTTTCCCTCTCTCCCCCACAGCCTGTCCCCACTTTCCTGCCCGTCTCTCTTGCTCAGCTGGCTGGAACTTGTCTCTTCTCTCCAGGCCTCCACCCTGCTCCTCACCCCCTTGAAAGGGCTCTTCCTCTGACTCTCTCAGCCCATCACTGTTCCACCCTCCTGCGCCTCCTTCTGCTGATCCACAGCCCTCTGTTCTTTGCTCTCTATGGATGCTTTGCTTTGCCTCCCCTCCCCTCCCCTCCCTTTCTCTTTCCTTCCCTATTCCCTTCTGTGCTAATCCCTGTCCCATTTTTTCTGTCACTCCACTCTCCTGGTGCCTTTTCTGTCTCTCTGTCCCCCTGTCCCACTCCCTGCCTGTGTCTGTGTATCCCATGTTCTCCTTTCTGCCCTTCCAATCCTCTCTCTGTCCCTCTCTGCTGCTGCTTGTTGCTCTTTTTCCTCCTGCACTCGCTGTCTCCTTCAGCTCCATCCCTTTCCTTCTCTGTCCCTCTGCCCTGCTCCTCCCCCGTATTTTCCTCCTCCTCCTCCTTTGTCTCCTCCTGGGGCTGGGCCTGTGCAGCCCTGGGGAGGCGGCCATGGGGCTGCAGGGTCAGGGGGGCCTGGCCAGGGGCTGGTGTCCCTGCAGGGTCAGGCAGCAGGAAGGAGGCCCCGGGGCACGTGGGAGCTGTAGGCCTGGGGCACTGGCTACCTGCCAGCCATGTTGGCTCCTGGGCCATGTGGGAGCTGTAGCCCTGGGCAGGGGCTGCCAGCCGTCCCTGTTCATTGCTGGGCGCTCTGGGAGCTGTCGCTGCCCCCTCAGCTGCCCACAGCCGTGTCGGTGCTGTGAGGCACAGGCTGTGCTGCAGCTGTGGCCTGGCTGAGGTGAGGGCTGGGGCCAGCCAGGCCCTTGGGCAGCTCTGGGGGTGTCTCCTGCCTGCTGCCCACCCGGGGCTGGTGATGGGAGCTCCAGGCTGGAGCTGGGCCTGGCTGGGGCAGCCCCTTGGTGACCCGAGAGCTGGGGAGGGGCAGGAGATGGAGACAAGGCCCCGGGCACAGGCCCCGGGTGCCCCAGCTGCCAGAGCCCCCGCAGCCGCCCCAGCATCTCAGTCTGACAGCAGCAGTGTGTGGTGCTGCTCAGTCTGGCAGGGCTTTCACTCCATCTCCCTTCTCCCCACAGGTGCTGGGCCAGAGGTTTCGCAGGCACAGCCCGGCCGGGAGCTCGCCGTCCTGGCTGTGCCGCTGCTTTGGCAGCCGCGGCGGGGCAAGTTCACACACCCAGGTAGGGACCCTGGCTGTTGTGCCAACCTGATGTCCTTCAGGAGTGAAAAACACAGGGTAGTGTTGGCTGGTGGTTGTTGTTGTTGTATCTCTGGGATTGATGTGACCTTGCAGAGGCAGCTGTTGGGATTTCATCAGACATTTCCAGTTAAACCTGTGCTGACTGCTGCCCTGAGGTGCAGCTGGAACCCACTGCTGAGCTGCTTGATGAAGTGCACTTCTGCCCTGTCGTATATTATCATATATAATTATATTTTCAACTTCACAACAAATCAGTAGCTCCTACTCACTGTAGCAGCCATTCCGGCTCTTTTTTATGGCTCAGTAAAGGAGAGGGGAGTTTCCACAATTAAAACAAGAAGGTAAGATTCTACCAAGTCAAAGTGCCTGGTGTATTCAGAGGATGGAGTTCTTGGGATGCTTGCACAGTCTGTTTGAGTTTGTCTCTGACTGGGATGTGTAGTCTTGGAGAAAGGAGCAGGGCTCAGAAGTGTGCTACCACCTGAACTCACTTGGATCATCGGTGCTGCAGGGCCCAGGTTGTGGTTTTGGGGTCAGTCTAGTTCCTGTGTGTATGAGCCAACATCCAGGCCTGACAAGGTAGTAGTGGTGAGGCACAGTAGAGCTGGTGCTCTTAGCCAGGCTGGTAATTTGTCTGCAGGGCCAAGTCCAAACTATGAAGGTGTAAATATGGAGCACGGTGTGGAGAATTACTGCAAATCATTTGCCTTCCAAACCCCATGACTGAGTCCCTGTCTGAAGTATTTTTTGGGTTACAGTTGGTGTGTGTCCTTTTGTGATTGCCTCTCTCTCCATTTCTCTGCAAACCTGTGGTTCCCCTGAGAGTGCCCTGGTGGTGAAACACTCCTGGCCTGGCAAAGATGTAGCTCAACACCTTCATGACATGCAGCTCCAAGTCAGCAGCAGCCTTGGTTTTGCACCCTTTAGCAGAAAGGAATGTTTGCTACTGCCTTTGGGAATGCTGCTCTCAGAGATAATTGAGAGAAGCAAGAATGGGCTTGTTCTGTAGAAGTCTGGACTGGCCAATTTGATCCTGCCAAGAGGGAATTGATGCTGCAGATGGGTGCAGACTTTGTGGTCCTTAGGAGAACAACACCTTGAATTTAATTTGTTGACAGGGTAACTTGTATATTGGAACAGGCACGTGAAGGATCTGAGCTAACACATGCATTTGGCAGGATTGCAGGAGGAGCGTGGTGAGTCCTGAACTTTTGGAGTGGTTTCTTCAGGCTGCACAAATGCACAGCAGAGCTTTGGCAGGGTGATGAGTAAACCTTTAGTACTGACTTGGTTCCTTTTTCTGATCTTTAGGCCAGGGAATCATCTGTGTGAATCCAATCAATCAATTGGCTCTGTAGCATTCCTGGTAAGTTTGTTGTCCTGAAAGCAGATCAGAGGCAGACAAGTGGGGATCCCCATCTGAAACGTGTCTGAAAGCCTCGGTGCCCGAGTCTGCAAAGTCTCCCAAGAAAGGGTCTAAGCTTTCAAATGTAGAGGAAATGGTTGAAGCGTTCAGACAGAAATCTGAGTCTTTGCCCTTGAAGCCACTTTAGAATGGAAGGAAATCAGAAATGTTTTATCCAATGTTTTACCCTCTGACCAGAGGGAAAACTGAAGCTGGCAGCTGTGTGAAAGGTATGGTGGATGAGAAAATGCTTTAGAAATCCAGATTTCTCTAGAGCAGCAAATCTTTGTCTCCTGTCAGCTGGCCTTTGCCTGGTGGGGTCAGTGCTGGTGAGGTCAAGAGCACGCAGCTGCCTCAGGGAGCTCGTGAAGTTTCAGGGCCCACAGGAGTAAGCCGAATTTTGCCAAACCCAGCAAAGGGTGTTGAGGTGCTGTGGGAATTGGCCATTGCTCTGTGTCTGTCTCTTGGCAAAGCTGAGGGGATGCCAGTGAGATGTCACCTTTTTCTGTGTCTCAGGAAATGCTGATGGATGGAGGTGGTCTGAAAGGCAGCAGCCTGGGAGCCGCTGCTGCCGCCTGTGCTCGCTGAGCATTTCTGCAGAGCAGGCTCCTGCCTGAACCACCTGCATGTGGACTCTGATCTGCGCTTGCCCAACTGGCCTGTGGGTTCCTAAAAGCTGCTGTGGAACAGAACTAGTTGGAGGAGGTGGAAAGAAGGAGATAATTGCAGAGTTTCTGCTCATGGCTGTGTTAATGACAACAGATGGGGGAGAACTAAGGTTACAAGGCCATAGTTTGAAATTCCCAACTGAACTTCTCCCTGATCTGTGCTGTGAGCATTAAGTAGAGACTAAGTGAGGAGCTCTGTCATTCAGAACTGCCCCAAGCACTCTGCTGGCCTCATTTGGAAGAACATGGCCCTTTTGAAGAACCCAGAAGTAGGGTAATTGTGCTTTCAAAGGAAAAAATTCCCTGTGTCTAAACCAGAATGCATCAGTGGATGCATCAGCACTCAACTGATAGGATGTGTGAATAGCCTGAAATCCAGATTTAGATGCATTTCAGGGGATTCTTTTCAAAGAGACAAATTAAAAGCTGATCAAATTTGTGTCTGCCAGTTTGTGAATGAGGCAGCTTTTGATCAAAGGCCCCAGTGATGTGGAAGGCTGATTTCCAAAGGCTTCCTTTGCTGTCTTTGGGTGTCATTTTGAACAAACTCAGTAATCCTGGGGTTTCCTCCAAACAATAATTCACACCAAGCATCCCAAAAGGAAGTAGCCCACCAAAAGAACAGCTTGGTTTGGGAGACAGCAGGTAGATGTACAATAGACAAGGTCATGTTGACCTTATGAAGAGTGAAATTGAGTAGTTTGGTGCATCATAGGCAGGCAATGGGAAGTGTCATGGCATGAATCAAAGTATCATTTGCAGATGGGAGGGCTCTGTTGATTTGGGGAGCTGCCCAGAATTAGTATCAAAGCTAACTCATCCTGACAAGGCTGTGTTGTAGCTGTGTGAGACTGTGCAATGGAACATGCTCCCCAGAGGAGATTTCAGAAGAAGAGCCCTTTCAGTGGTACATTTCTGTTTTAGATGGGCAACCAATCATCCAGAGTTTCAAACTGCATTATAGGTACTTGAAGAAAGTTTCTTTTCAAGCAGCACTGATACCTGAAGTTGTACCAGCTGCTGAATTTTGGAAGTTGCCAGGATTGTCCTTTTTTGTACCCAGAGCAGGACAGGGTGTGTGGTGCTGTACATTTCAGTAGGTGACACAGCATGCAGACAGTAACTAGACATCTGTGCTAGTGGGTTGCATTATGTTATGGTTCAAATGCTTATATGGTGCCTGCTGCTAGGTTCTGTACTTGGTTATGTGTTACAGCAGTGTGCAACAGAGAGTTATTTTCCAGAGGAAGCCACTGAGTGACTGATTATTCAGGTTATGGAGGTTTAGTCATAAGAGCTCTTTCCAATGGTGGAAGCCACTCCTTAAGCAGTGGGTACATGTGTGTGACCAACCAAGACCAGGGAAGTGGAGGGAGAGGCACATTGCACTAATTGCTTTCTAGTTCTAAAAGCTTTGTCTGGAATTTGGATTATTAGTTATTGATTTGTTCCTGCAGCCACGGTGTGTTCCCTGCAGCCTTTCAAACCCTAAGAGTGAAGAGAAGCTGAAAACACCATGAAGTTTCCTCAATTTCTGCTGTCTAAGTAAAGACAGGAACTTGGTAGAAGTGAGACCAGGCCCTTTGGGGAGGTGCATCTTATGCCATCAGATGTGTGTGTGCTTTGCAGCTCTTCAGAACAAGTCCATTCCAGACATTTTGGAAGGAAACCTGCCACTTGCACGCTTCTGTGTGTCCCAGCCATTCCCAGACTGTGATGTACAGCGTCACCGTCTGGGGAGTTCTGAAATCTCTTTGGGAATATTTGTCATGTCTGGAGCCAAAATAGCATTTATCAGCTTTCCAGCTGTTTCCCTTCACCTGAGAAAGCCTTTTCTGCTCCTTTTTGTGTAGGGTAAGTATAACTTCAGGGCAGGAAGATGAGCGAATCCCTTTTCTGTGATGGTACAGTGGAAAAAAGGCAGGATCATGGACACCATGAATCTCCCAGCTGTAAAGCATTGCAGAATTCTACAGAAAAAGAGCTGTGTGCAGACAGAAACACATCTGTGCTGTCTTTCTAACTCCCAGATATGTCGCACTGGTGCTGTCAAAGTTGCTGGCATCCATTTCAGTTCTTTGCTGCATTACTGGTTGCAGCCAGTAACTCTAACACTTGTCTGACTCCATTTGTGTACTGAACTGAATCATTTGAGCTCTGCAGGCATTTAATACATTGTAAATATGATGAAATTGTTGGAAACAGCAGCTGCTTGGCTGTAGGAGCCCAAGTTGCAGTTTCTTTCGTGCTACATCGCCTTCTGTCCTGCAGGAAGACCACAGATGCCATTGTAAGCCAATATCCCACCTAGACTGTCATAAACCAGAAGTCACCTGAGCTCATCTGAAGCCTCTTGGGTGCAGCTTTACAGCTTGGCAAGCAAGAGGGAGATTTTCAGTAGTGTGTTCAGCCCTTAGGCAAGGACAGCTGTGAAAAGCCCTTTTGTGCTGGTGGCACTGCAGTCTCTGTGGCTTCAGAATAAGTGCACTGGCAGTTTTCCTTGTGTCTACTGTCAGCTTGGAAACAAGATCTAAAAGGGAGGATACTGTTGGGTGTGCTGTCCAGCTCTTTTCCATTAACTAGAGTGATACATTTTCTCTTGCTGTTCAGTGTTCTGTGGGCATTTCAGTTGGAGGCAAATCTCTCACGAGCTCCATGTGCAGATTCATTTCTTTTCAAGTGCTGTCCCAAACTGTTGAACCTCCTGTGCTGTTTTCTGTCTAGTGCATCTAAATCCTCTGGGGTGTCTTGGCTCAGCTTATTGTATGAAGGTATATTTAGAACGGGGATGCTATTTTCTTTCCTTTTTCCTGCTACTGGGTGTTTAGTCAGTGTGTGTAAACCATTAGAATTAAATGCAGGGCTTCAGGAGCAGGAATTTGACCCATGGTGGACATTAGTTTCTGGAGAGCTTCCCCTAGTGATTTAAAATACTTTCTTTTCCGCTTAGAGACAGAGGTGTCACAGATGCATTACCAGCTGTTGTCCTCAAGATGTGCTTGTAATCTTTGTAACGTGGTCTGTTGTCCTCAGCAAGCCACCTGCTTGCTCTTGGTTCCCCTTCTTCAGGCTGTAAAGCTCAAGACATCAGTAGTTTGAGGGTGACCTGTATGTCAAGGCCTACTGGTTCAAATCCACCTCTTCTCGGGGACCTTTCCTGTGCAACAGCAGTGCTTTGGTATCTGTGAAATGAGCTCATAGTTCCAGCCCAGTCCAATTCCCCTCCATACCTATTTGTATGACAACAACCTGTGCTATGGCAGGTCTGGTTTAGGGTGCACCCCCTCTAAGTGGGATTGCAGTCAGTTGCTCTTGCCACACGAGGCTGTGTGAGGCTTTTGGGTTTGTTGCAGTTTTCCTCTTTCTATTCCAGTGAGTCCTTTGGAAATGGTCTGGCCTGGTCAAAAGAAATTGTGATGCCATGTTCTGCAATGGCTTTTCTGCAGATGTGTGAGAACCCCTGGCAAAGCACAGCCAGGCTGAGCTCATTGTTCATCCCTCTTTTGCTTCTCGTGTCTCAAAGAGCCCATCAGCCTGCTCAAGAGCAGTGAGTGTAGGAGAGAGATGTGTAGAGCAGCAACTCCCATCCTCCACCCAGCTCCCAAAAAAGACAAGCCATGGAGCAGATCTGCTGAAGCTGATGGGAACAGTTTGACCTTTTCGTGGGTCAGGGTCCCAGTTGGTACAGAGTATACTGCACATTTCTTACCCAACTGTTCTCCCCCTAGATTTGTGTGTGTGTTCAACTGTTGCCACTGGAGTGGGCAGTGAGGACAGAGCAGGGGAATGATACACTCAAAGAATTGGGTGAGTGCATTGTTGCCTCTTTGAGTCTCAGATTGTTATGAAGAGTATGAACGAAAAAGCATAAGTGTGCCACTTGCTGCAATGGTAGAAGGTTGTACTTTGACCAGACAAGAGTCCTGTACAGAGAGATGGAAGCGTGTCTGTAGCTGACAGGAATGTTTTTCTCTGTCAATCCCATCTATGCCGAGACACGTTGTTTGAGTCTGGCGCAGGTACAACAGAGCCAGCACAGCACGTGAACTTGGTGCATGGGATTCACAGTGTTCTCACTGACCGCTGGAACCTCTGTTTCTTTTTTCTGTACCCTCCTGCCTTCCTCTGCTGAAGTGCCAAAGAGCCACAGCAGAGCCATTCTGGGCAGAGAAGGGAAGAGAAGGTGTTTTTCTGAGTATGTTGCTCCTTCCTTGTGCCTTTTAAGCGTTGTGGGGGTGTGATGCCAAACAGCATGACAGGCCTATTTGAAACATTCTCTCCCTTGGTGGCTCAGGGCAGAGGAGACAAAGCCAGAACTGATGATTTGACTGCTTCAATGACCTTCTAGCCTGGCATCCTTTGCACCTCCTGTACGGCCGTGGAGTCACAGCTAGGCAGTTGTTTCCATTTCTGTAGCTGCTGCTTCTGTTTGGGGAAGCCAAGAAATGTGTATTTCACTGAGACACTGTGCCCCAGTGGCACTCCCAGGAGATCATGGCAAGTATCCTTTTGCAGCCTGAGCTGCTGGGCTTTGTTACAGTTGATTACAGTGTGGCTTTGGCACATGCCTGTTTGAAATACGCCTTCCAGTTGACTGGAGAAGGGAGGAGGTGCTTTGCCTCAGGCAGGAAACTGCCTGAAGGTGTGGAAAGGGAAGGTGTCAGTGGAAGAAACACTCTGCTCTGACCTGTGAGTGCTGGAGTTGATAGAGAGGTGCTTCTTGCTTTTCTTTTTCCTTCCAAATATCTTGGCATATTTCAAGCAGTAACCTGCTGGATTTCCACGATGACCTGAAACTGGAATAACATGGTGCCTGTGTCTGTTTGACAGCACTGGTCACACTCTGAGGAGATGTGCTAGGAAGAAATTCTTTGGTGATAAAGTTTTAGCTTTACTGCAGCCATCCCAAAGGAAAGTCTTTAACTGGTTTCTAATTGGTACCAATAAGAAATGTCTCTGGGTGCTGTCACAGGGACAAGAACAGGCACTCTAGAGCAGATCTCCTACTGGGGACCTATTCTGATAACAGAGAAGCAGTTGGAGGTTTGCCTGAACAAGGGATGCAGATTTACACCCTTTGTGTTTAGAAACTTCAGATGCAGTGTGGCTGTGCTGTCGTGTTTGCTTTGCTGAGCCATTTCCCAGCTTGCATTCCCAGCTCCCCCCTGCACTGACGCCGAGGGGCCGGTTCTGTGCAGAGCCACGTTGGGGATCACACGGAGGGACTGTTTGGAGTTGTGTCAGGGCCGTGTTTGTGCTCATGGCAGAACACGTGCAGCCCAAACCTGCCGTGTTCCACTGACAAAGCAGGCTGCAGCAACAGGACATGTCAGGGGTTGTGAGTTCCCTGTGCATGCAGGACAGCAGGAGGCTGATGGGAGGAGCAGCCAAAGCTACACTTTGCCTTTCTGGCTGGAGGGAAGGACACCCGTGCTGTTGCTGTCTAAAGCACCCTCTGAGATACAGGCCCTACTTGAGCCCTTGGCACTGAGGGCAAGCCTTGCACATCTGGCTGCCCAGGAAACAAAAGCACAAGGTGCTGAAGAGCAGCTAGCTCTAAGCAAAAGGAACCACAAGGCAAGAAGTATTGTCAGGGCAGGCAAATGCCAGCACAGGCACCTGAGCTGTGCCAACAGCAGCTGCTCAACACAATCCCAGAGGCTGCTGTGGAAATGACAGCCCCAAGGTGGTGGCAGGCAGCCAGGGGGCCACTGTCCTGCTGGGGAGCTGTCCCAGCTGGAGCCTGAGGGATGGGAAAGCGTTTTTGAGCTGTCCCCACGGTGGTTCTCCCCTCTTTTGGAAAGGATCTCACCATCCAGTGTCCTCAAGGGTAGGACCAACCTTGTCTAAGAAAACAGAGAGTCTAAGGAAAAGGAGTCTGTGACATTTCTTAGGGGGGATCCAAATGCTGATGTTTTTTCCCCCTGGGATGTCATTCTGTTGTGTGACTTTCCTTTTGTTCATGGAAGTAGAACAGTAACAGTCTCACTGAGTTCTGCTCTCCTGCAGGCCCGGCTGCTTCACTGCCTGGCTGTCCTCAGGCACCCGAGGCGCTCGACTCAGCTCAGTTAATCACTCTGTTCATGGCAGAACATTCCAGAAAGTGTGTCCCTTAGAGCTGGTAGAAACCATCCCCAAAGGGCAGTGTGTAAAGGGTTAATGACCTTCCAGATTCCAGATTCCTGATATTAGCAAGAAGAAAGCGCTTGTGTTCTTTCTCTGAACAGAGTGAAAGATGAGATTCGGGAAAAAGGAAGAGAAAATCGTTTGGTTTCCGGTTTCCTTTGGATAAGACAGAACCAACTCTCCTGTCTGTTCTGGATCCTTCTGCCAGACTCATTCTTTCTTTGCCCTAGAGGTTTATGAGCCCGACTTGCTTATTCCAGAAGGATTTACTCTCTAGGACTGCCTTTGAATCCCATCTGCTACTACTGGGGCTTCTTCTGGGTGTTTGGTAGTGTCCTTGGGAGACTCTTGTCCTTGTTTCGGGTGGGACGTGCTTACAGTTGCCTGATGTGTTTTTCCCAGTCACTCATGATCTTCCCAGCAGGACAGATTTCTTTGTCTCACCCAATATAATGATTCTGGATCCATCCCAGTTTGTGCTGAGTGTTCTTGTACTAAACCAAAGTAGGACAGATCTTCCTGAGGCTTTTCTTTGCCAGACTGAGGGATGTTTTCCAGCAGCTCTGCCTGTGCTGGAGTTCCCAACCTTTGTGGTGTTCAACATCTCTGTGGCATTTCAGTCCTGTTTGGACACTGGGCTTGGGCACAGGTTGGTCACTGGCTCAGACTGCTTCAGTCATGTCTCTGCTTCTTGCTTGCATGTAAAGCAGAGGGGAATGGCCAGGGTCCTTTGATAACACTGAGGGTGTTTTCAGAAGAGGCAAGGACTTGCTGCGAGGTTTTAAATCCCTTTTTCTGCACATGTCTGCCTCCAGTCTGTCCCACAGTGCGTCCAGAAACAGGCAGACAGCTCCTCCAAGCAGAAGTAGGCTGCTGGAGAGTGGTACACTACAACAGAGTTTCCACTGGCTGTGTTTGGCACATGGTGTGCTCTCTGCTTCCTGGGCAGCATCAGTGTTGTGTTGGTTTGTTGTGCTTTCTGCTTGTGGTGTTGTGCTTTCTGCTAACGCTGTCTTTGTATTGCAGGCTGTGCTGAGAAGGGAAAGCATTGGCTTGTGCCCTGTCATGAGAGCTCATTTCCACGTGGTCAGCACAGGAGCCAGGTAGGTGTGTGGTAACGGCCCCTGTGTCTCTGCAGGATAGGCTCCTGCCATCCTGCTGCCAGCAGCAGTTGTTGTGTGTTGCCTGTGTCAATGTAGAGATCACGAGCAATTAGAGAAAGCATACACGGGCAATAACACTGAAGGGAGGCAGCAGGGCAGCAGCCAATGCCCGTATTTCAAGCTCTTTGTACAAGAGCACAGATGAAGTACAGCAAAGGATGCAAATACTTGTGCAAGTCACATAGGCTGCCCATAGAGTACTTAATTCTTCCTGCACTGCAGCTGCCAAACTCAGCGTCCCTGTCCAAGTGCAGAGAATTTATGTGTCTCTGGCAGAGCTCCCCATTTGGTCTCTGAGTCCTCATTCCTGTGCCCTGTGTGAAAAAGCAGGGAGAAGATGGTGAGGCTGAGTGATATTTGCCAGTCTGCAGCTTGTCCCGCTGCCCTGGCTGGGACAACTGACCTCTCATCTTCATATGGCCTCAGTGTTTCTGCTCTCAGCTTTTTTCTGCTCGGCAAAGTCTGCTCCCCACCAGGCTTTCATGGAATGAGTGCTGGAATGGGACCTGTGTCAGGGTGCTCTTTAACACAGAGCATGAGTGCTAAATGAATAGATGAGCCCTGTTCTGTGGAGCATGGAAGGTGTAGGCAGGAGCCTGTCAAGTCTTTGGAGGCTGTCGTCCTGTGCTGCTGGAATGGGTGAGAGACATGCACGTGGCTGCCACCTCTTATTGCTGTGTCCCTGCTCAGATCCTGCACAGGCAGTGCACACAGAGAGTGTCCACAGAGAGTGCCCACACACCCTGTGTGTTGCTCATCCAAAGCATTTCCCTGTGGCCTTTGCTACTGTAATTCTCTGGCCCAAGCCACTGGCTGTAGAGCACTCTGCTGCAAAGGTGATGGCTGCCCCTGCCATGTCTGTAGCATTTGGTGGGTTCTTGGGGTGCCCCAGCCCTGTCTGCCTGCTCATCCTGACAGGAAAGGCAGGGAGTGATGAACCGTGATGAGAGAACTGCTCCAAGGAGTCCCAGAATGCCAGAGTGGTGGGGGTGGGAAGGGACCTATAGAGATTATAAAGCCCAACCCTCTGCTAAAGCAGATGCACCAAGATCAGGCCACACAGGGACATGTCCAGGTGAGTTTGTAAAGGCACCTGAGAAGGAGCCTCCAGCCCCTCCCCGGGCAGCCTGGGCCAGGGCTCCCTCACCTCACACTCAAAAGCTTTTCCTTGTGTTTATGTAGAACTATTTGTGTTCCAGCTTTTGCCCCGTTACCCCTTGTCCTGTCACTGGAGACAGCAGAAAAAAGTGCCATCCCATCCTCTTGACATCCAGCTTTGAAATCCTGGTAAGTGCTGATGAGATCTCCCCTCAGTCTTCTGTCAGCTGAACAGTCCCTGGTCCCGCAGCCAAGGTCTGCCTGTCGTGCTGATGGTGTGTGTGAAAGAACACTTGCAGAGGCCTTGTCTGAGAAGGCAGCTACTCTGAGAGGTCCTTGGCATAAACCAAGTTCCCTTCCCTTGTAAATATGCAAAGGAGCATCTGGGATGACAGGAGAGTCACCCCTGAATGAACACAAAGTGAGTCCCAGCTCCCACGCCTGCAGCAGAAAGGTCCATCCCTCCCAGCAGGGTTGGAGGGCAGGTCTGCACCTTGAGCAAAGCTCCCTGAGCAGGGAGGAACAACAGCCACCTCTCAGCAGCTCAGTCTTCCTGAAAGCTTCTGCAGGTTACTGCTGGATCACATCCAAGCAGGAAATGTCAGGCTGGAGCAGGGAGTGGGGGCTGTGCAGGAGACGTGGCTGAAGCTCTTGTTCCTCAGACACTTTCTAGAACTGGGGGGTCAGAATATGGCCCAACAAACCAAACATCTCTTTCCTATGGTAAAACATCTCTTTCATTGCTGGTAGAGCAAATACCTCTTCATGCAATCTGATCAGGTGCTCAGTTTGTCACCTGCACGTGGAGTTTTCTGTTTCCTCCTCAATGTTTTCTTTGTCCGCAGTTGCTGACGTGACCCTGCTCCTCAGGCCCTGTGGCCATATCAGCTTCTTGCTGACATCACTGTGACCCGGGTGATGGTGGTGATGAGGGCTCTGGCAATGTTTCCCTTCCAACGGGCTGAGCTCATTGGAGCCTGACCCACAAGCTGGAGATCCTGAAGGAAGACAGGGAGAGCCTGATGGACAAAATGAAGAGGAGTCATGCTCTTGGGGAGGAGCTGGAGCTCTTGATCAGCAAGCTCTGCAGCCCCAAGGAGCTGGCCAAGTAGCAGATGTTCCCTGGCGATTTGGAGGTGGTGGTGACACTCTGGCTGAAGCTCTCAGGACGCCTGGCTCGTGTGGAGCCCCTTCTGAGCAGCTTGGGGGAGATGCCCCAGCGCAGAGCGGGTCGGTGTCTGCACAGCCCCGGCGTCTCAGCCTGTGTCAGGGTGCAGGGCAGCGGCAGACCCGAGGCCGTGCTGCTGTGAGCTGGGCCCTGCGAAGGCTCACAGGCAGGCAGATGGCTCAGTGCTTCTGTGCAAGCAGCAGAAGAGGCGCTTCTGACCCTGGGAATCTCTGTCCCAGCTTGTAGAAATGTCTCAGGTGCTGCGGGTGTTGCCTCAAACAGAGGGTGTCTGGCTGGGACAGCAGTGTGTGGGAAAAGTGGTTTGACCCCA